>NW_026731772.1:0-165000 GCF_028476545.2 Physella acuta | reverse complement strand
TTGGATATATGAGGCGGGTGTGTGGATATATGAGGGTGTGTGGATATATCAGGCGGATGTGTGGATATATGAGGGTGTGGATATATGAGGCGGGTGTGTGGATATATGAGGGTGTGGATATATGAGGCGGGTGTGTGGATATATGAGGTGTGTGGATATATGAGGCGGGTGTGTGGATATATAAGGTGTGTGGATATATGAGGCGGGTGTGTGGATATATGAGGCGGGTGTGTGGATATATGAGGCGGGTGTGTGGATATATGAGGCGGGTGTGTGGATATATGAGGGTGTGTGGATATATGAGGGTGTGTGGATATATGAGGCGGGTGTGTGGATATATGAGGGTGTGTGGATATATGAGGGTGTGTGGATATATGAGGTGGGTGTGTGGGTATATGAGGCGGGTGTGTGGATATACGAGGTGGGTGTGTGGATATATGTGGCGGATGTATTTGAATAGGGAATGCTGGGGAAAGTGGGGGAAAGAGGTATAAGAACAAAACTGTGACGATTTCGTTATGGGATACCACATTGCTCCGTTTCTAGCTGGTATGAAACTTTTAGAGTTTATAGTAACTTCCCTTTTCATTGTGGCTGGTTAGGTGGGTTTTTAAAATCATTCACTTTCTAGTTCAGTGGCATCGCTTAAAGAAATAAACAAATTTGACTCAATCTTAAAACACATACTATATATGTGTACACTATTTTTTCCTTGAAGAATAACATACTTACGTTCTACTGATACTTCTATACAAATTTAGATGGGTAAATTGATTATAATTTCAATCACCTAAATACAACTTTGTAACCGTAAATTGAATACATATTGTTAGTTTAAATGAATTGATATTTAGTGCTGTAAATTAAATATATCTGTAGCCTTGTGAATTTGAATATATCTTTAGTGTTGTATATATCTCAATTACTGTATTGAATATATCTTTAGTGTTGTATATATCTTTGGCGTTGTAAATTAAATTTATCTCTAGTACTGTAAATTGAATTATATCGTTAACATTGTAATTTGAATATATCGTTAGCGTTGCAAATTGAATATGAAAAGTCCAAACAAGACATAGCTAATCCATATGGAGGTCTAGAATTACAGACCTATGTGTGACCGCCACACCACGCCGGTGGAGCAGTGGAGCGGTGGAGCTTAAGGTGGATCATGTCACCCACGGGCGGGTACCTCTAGCGTGACACGGGGGAGATTGTCACGTGACACGGGGAGATTGTCACGTGACCGGGTCCTAGAAAATACCTGCATGAGCCGCGACAGGTAACTCAAGATATCCAGGTGAAAGAGGAACTCGAATTTGTCGACAGTTATTTCTGGGACGTCTACAGCAATGTTTTAATTAAGGTTGTTCACTTCAACTCGGATGAAGTACTACGTTCGAAACTTTTATTTGATGGTTTTATAACATGTTCTCTGTATAATTCCTTTCTTTTCACAGTTGAATTTATTTTATTATCCTGTATTTTTTAAATTTGTGAATTATAGTTGTCATATTGAAAGTTTTAATTTTATCATTGGCCAGAATCCAGAACATGTAGATATTTGACAAACGGGATTTGACCCTTGACCCCTGATATGTTTGATATGGAAGTTTATGGCCAGTGTGTAGAATTGTGACCTGGATGTTTGGATGAAACAACCGTAGCAGTAGGTCTATGTGTGTATGTAGGGGGTGGGGATGATTATGGCAGGGCTATATGAAGAATATGGGGGGGGGGTGTGGAAGTGAGGGGGGTGAGTGTACTGCAAGTGGGGAGGTGCTGTGATAGGGGGGGGGGAATACACTATTCCCACACGCGAAATTTGTGAAGTGGTCAATTTATAATTTGTTTGCCAAAAGCTCAAATTTATTTTCCAAATATGTTAATTGTTAACATATTACAAATAAAAAAAAATATCATTACTTAAAAAGTGCATTCCCTTAAAATTACTTAAATATCCTGTTGGTGGCTATTAAGTTTATCGGTTACTGAAAAAGCGGATGAATATTAGGGTAGGGGAAGGAACCGTGAAAATATTAGATACTTAATATTTAAAATAAAAAAAATTCTCACCAGAGTTAAATCAGATTTTTAAAAGACGTGCACGTTTGTATTAAAATACAATTAGATGTGTGCTATTTATTTTTCACTGAAACATAGAAAAATATATTTATTTGGGTCATGTTGATTTTCTTCATTCATCATTCATAAAATATTTTAGATATGGGCATGTTCCGGTTGGGAGGGGGTTAGTACGGAGTAAATATATACACAGCAAAATGTAACATTGACTAGCAGCTATAGACACAATAAAAAGTAACATTGACTTCTAATTAATTATTAATTGATAATTATTAATCATGTGATGTCTTTAAAACACACTCTTTTTACATAAACCCCATTTGTTTAAACATTAATGACTAGGTCTCATTATATTTAGCCAGTAATGACTAGGTCTCATTATATTTAACCATTAATGACTAGGTCTCATTATATTTAACCATTAATGACTAGGTCTCATTATATTTAACCATTAATGACTACGTCTCATTATATTTAACCATTAATGTCTAGATCTCAGTATATTTAACCATTAATGACTAGGTCTCATTATATTTAACCATTAATGACTAGGTCTCATTATATTTAACCATTAATGTCTAGGTCTCATTATATTCAACCATTAATGACTGGGTCGCGCGCCGCTAATTAGAAGACCTATTTCAGAACGTGCACTTAAAATGCAGGGCTTAAGACCTTGTCACGTGACACGAGCAAGGCCTGCTTAATTAGGGACCAGATTTCCAGAACATTTTTATGGCCGTTTGTCAAGGTAGGCAGTAGGGGCTAGAGGATTCAGCTAAAACGGGAACTTAATCTACTAATCCGTGTGGATTAGCTGGTTAATCCGGCAGCATCAGAGTGGGGCTAGTTATGTTACGTGGCGGTCTTTGACATGGCTCGTTAGTAGTGAGGGGATGTGGTGTGTGTGGAAGGTGTGTGGTGTGTGTGGTGTGTATTGTAAGTGTGTGGTGTGTGTGTGGCTCGTTAGTAGTGTGGGGATGTGGTGTGTGTTTGTGGTAGGTGTGTGGTGTGTGTGGTGCGTTAGTAGTGAGGGGGATGTGGTGTGTGTATGTGTTAGGTGTGTGGTGTGTGTGGTAGGTGTTTGGTGTATGTGTGGCTCGTTAGTAGTGGGGAATGTGGTTTGTGTGTGGTAGGTATGGTAGGTGTGTGGTGTGTGTGGCTCGTTAGTAGTGGGGGATGTGGTGTGTGGTAGCTGTGTGGTGTGTGTGGTAGGCGTGTGGTGTGTGTGTGGTGGCTTATTAGTAAACGGGGGATTTAGTGTGTGTGTGGTAGCTGTGGGTGTGATGTGTGTATTTTGGTAGGTGTGTGTGTGTGTGTTTGTGATTTTGATATGGCTGTATATATAATGTGTGCGTGTGTTGGCTTGTTGGTAGTAGGTAATTTGTTGTGTGTTGTGTGTGACGGGTGCGTGTGCATGTGTGACCACTTTGTGATGTGATGTTGTGATGAGTGTATGTGCATGTGCATAATATGAGTGAATTTGACGTATGGTTGATGTATGTATTGTGTGTTGTATGTGATGGCCGTCTAATAGATGTGTTCATATGTTTAGTGTATATGTAAGGTAGTGTCCAGTTGGTTTGAGTCCAAGTTTTACCAATACAACACATCATTACATCATTACATCATTATAACAAACTACATTCAACACTGAGCATCTGATTGACTGTTGATCGCCCACATCTGAATTGATAAATCAGATTGCATGATAAACATTTTAATTCTCCCTTTTACATAGTTAAATTGTTTTCTATTACCTCCTCTTCTAGAAATTACATAATTTCATTTTTTTAAAGACGCAACCTCGTTCTCTCCTTTGAAACAATTTAAATTATCTCCCCTTTTATTCTTTCCCCTGTTGTCCCCACCTTCTTAAATACAAGCAATTAATCAGAACGAGGCTGAATTGATGCTAAAAATTCCTGCAACTGTTTGAAGCAGACGATCGCTCTCCCAGCATCCGTTCCAATTTATTGTAAGAAGGTTCTAGAAATGTAAGCAGATTTTTACACATCTGCTCATGTACAGAGAAACTGTGGGTGTATCGATTGATTCAGATGTTAGGGCGATGTTCGAACTGTGAAGCATGCAATAGCAAGCACCCTAGTTCGGTTCTTGGATGGTTTACTGGGTGTTCCAGAGTTAGCCTTTCTAAAGTATTTAAGATCACTAAGGGTAAGGGTGATAATTATCTGCAGGTGTAGTCAGGGTTATCTGTTATAGTATAACGGTATGTCTGTGAGGGTAACATTGGTATGTTAGGTTAAGAGCAAAAACATTGCTGGATACAAGGAAGGTCATAACCAAAAACAAGTTTGCCTACTTAAACACAATCTTGCCGACCTAGAAACAACCTTTCCGACCAACATTGCCTACCCCAATACAACCGTACTTACCCCCCCCCCCCCCCCCCTCATCTCCCTATCCCACCAACACAGACCACCCCCACCCGTCAAACCCACAAACCTTGACACAAACCTACGGTAATATGAACGCCCCCCCCCACCCTTCACATGTCTTGTTTACCCCCCTTGTTTGGGTCTGCCAGCCCATCAGAGTTAAGTGCTCCTGATTCCGCCGCACTGTTTTCTCTTTAACCCATTAAGTGCCACACACACATTTGTCATCATTAACCCCCCCCCCCCCCCCACACACACACACACCAACACACACACACCAATTTGAATCCACCTTTTGTTTTCCCAGGTTTAAAAACTTAACGTGTTTTGTAAATGTTATCAACTGTAATGGCTGCGGAAACAAATACAATCTTTTCTTAAATGAGTTAATTGATTAGTCTAATGACACGTTGATTACATCAATAATAGTTTTATCTCACCAGCTTCCCGTGTCAAAATAATGTGTTACAAATCAATACTTTCTCGGTTTCTGTAGACGTGCTTCGCCCCTCCCCTCCTCCCCCCCCCTCCCACCTTAAAGAAATGAATGACAGAAACACTTCAGTGACGTCATACGAATAAGATATAAGGGAATGTGTAGGTCGAATTTTATCACCACAGTTAGGGGTGCGGCCAGTTATATCAGCACATTTATGGGTACGTCCGTTTATATCAGCACAGTTAGGGGTGCGGCCGGTTATATCACAACATTTAGGACCGGTTCAGTTCTGGGCCGGTTATATCACCATATTTAGCGATATAATCGCCGGTTATATCAGCACATTTAGGGGTACGGCCGGTTTGATCAGCCGCCTGTAGCGCTTATTAAACGCTTGAAATTTTTCTAAAGTCGTGTTGTCTGTCTGCGGTCACGTGGTGGTCTGACGGCGGTCACATGGTGGTCTGACGGCGGTCACGTGGTGGTCTGACGGCGGTCACATGGTGGTCTGACGGCGGTCACGTGGTGGTCTGACGGCGGTCACATGGTGGTCTGACGGCGGTCACATGGTGGTCTGACGGCGGTCACGTGGTGGTCTGACGGCGGTCACATGGTGGTCTGACGGCGGTCACATGGTGGTCTGACGGCGGTCACGTGGTGGTCTGACGGCGGTCACATGGTGGTCTGACGGCAGTCACATGGTGGTCTGACGGCGGTCACGTGGTGGTCTGACGGCGGTCACATGGTGGTCTGACGGCAGTCACGTGGTGGTCTGACGGCGGTCACGTGGTGGTCTGACGGCGGTCACGTGGTGGTCCGACGGCGGTCACGTGGTGGTCTGACGGCGGTCACATGGTGGTCTGACGGCAGTCACATGGTGGTCTGACGGCGGTCACGTGGTGGTCTGACGGCGGTCACATGGTGGTCTGACGGCAGTCACGTGGTGGTCTGACGGCGGTCACGTGGTGGTCTGACGGCGGTCACGTGGTGGTCCGACGGCGGTCACGTGGTGGTCTGACGGCGGTCACGTGGTGGTCTGACGGCGGTCACGTGGTGGTCTGACGGCGGTCACATGGTGGTCTGACGGCGGTCACGTGATGGTCTGACGGCGGTCACGTGGTGGTCTGACGGCGGTCACATGGTGGTCTGACGGCGGTCACATGGTGGTCTGACGGCGGTCACGTGATGGTCTGACGGCGGTCACGTGGTGGTCTGACGGCGGTCACATGGTGGTCTGACGGCGGTCACATGGTGGTCTGACGGCGGTCACGTGATGGTCTGACGGCGGTCACGTGATGGTCTGACGGCGGTCACGTGATGGTCTGACGGCGGTCACGTGGTGGTCTGACGGCGGTCACATGGTGGTCTGACGGCGGTCACATGGTGGTCTGACGGCGGTCACGTGATGGTCTGACGGCGGTCACGTGGTGGTCTGACGGCGGTCACATGGTGGTCTGACGGCGGTCACATGGTGGTCTGACGGCGGTCACGTGATGGTCTGACGGCGGTCACGTGATGGTCTGACGGCGGTCACGTGATGGTCTGACGGCGGTCACGTGGTGGTCTGATGGTGGTCTCCCCCAGGCGATGACGAGATGTACTCACGCGTGGCGGGAAGGTAACTCTAGACGTGTGATTGTTTCACCAGTTGTCTTCCCCCGTCCAACTGTCGCTGGTACAGGAGTTTCTTGTGGCAGTCGTACAAAGTGTGGGTGTGGGGGGTGAGGAGGGTGTGGGTGTGGGTGTGTGGGTGTGTGGTGAGTTCGTGTGTGTGGGATCGGTATATATATATATATATATATATATATATATATATATATATATATATATATATATATATATATATAGCCGTGAGTGAGTGAGGTCGTGTGTGTGCGCGAATGTGCGTTCATGAGTGAGTGCGTGTAGTCATAAATGTGTGTGGTCTTTTTTGACACCACACTGGTATTATAAACTCACTCACTCATCTCTCCCCCCCTCCCCCACACACACGGATATATACACCCCGCCCCTTACACAGATACGGTGGTCTTTTTAATACATGACCTTAAATGAAGAAATCTTAAAACGCAGCTTATTGTGGTCGGGAGGGAAAGCGAATGTCCCAGGTTCAAACCCAGGGTCTTGTTAGCTGGGGACAGCATCCCATCCAGGACATACAACAGCTGCTGCCTCGTAGATTGGTTCAACTAAGACGATGGTAGCCAATCTGGAGTCGGAGTCAACAGGCCATATGGCGTATAAAAAGTTGACACGTAATACTCAACTGTGTTGAAGGAAATCCTCTCCAATATTGTAATTAAGAACAAAGAAGACGATAAACGAACTCATTATGTTACACCCAAGTTTTGAATAAAATACGAGAGGTCGTGTTTTCCTGATGAAGAATCAAACTAATGAAGTATTATCTAAGCCCAGACTGGCTAAACACTAAATAAAATACCAACCTACTGGTTTAATTATAAGTATACTTTAACATCGCTAGTTGACCAGAGGCCTTGAACACTTAAGTCAATTCTCTTTAAGCTGAAACTAACTACGCGAATCACCTCTATAGAAGGAAGGACTCTCGAGTCTTGACTTTCTACGTATCTGTGCAGCAGTAATGACAGAAAATGGGGATAGTTGTCACTAGGCAATATTCACACTCCATCAATAGACGAAAGATTTTTTTAAACACGATATGATATAGAACAAGGATATTATTGAATCATGACGCCCAATTTTCTAGCGCCCAAATGGTCATTGCCCAGTTGTCCATCGCCCAGTTTACCAAAGCCCAATTAGTCATCGCCCAGTCGTCCGTCGCCCAGTCGTCCATCGCCCAATTGACCGTGTGTGACTTGAGCGATATATGCCCTAGCTTTGCCCTGGCCTTCAATTAGATTTTTTTTAACCGGCCTGGAAAAAAACGAGGCTGATCATGTCGAACCAGGTTGTTCCCTCACCCCCCCCCCCCCCACCACCACCACACACACTCATACACTCACACACACACAACACAGAACTACGTAAATCTTGACAAGATTTACTGCGGTTAGTCTGATGTACAAGGCCCAATAAACCCACAAGAGTGATCCCCCTTTTCTCTAACAGCAGACGCCGTCTGACCTTGTGGGGGAAGCCACGGCCGCCATGTTTTTGTGTGACGTATGTCGCTGTCTGGGTGTGTGCGGTCACTGCAAGACGCGGACGCAGATGCTGGGAGCCGCAGTGATCCAATTCCACGCAGCAACGGTCAGGTAGTTGGATCAGTTGGGTTATAAACTGTCAAGACGACACACCTGGTCACGAGGTTTGGCATTGATGTGTACTGCAGGTGCATGTCGGGAGTTTTGATATACCTGCAATCACACTGGGAGGAAATAGGGGATTTTTTTTTTTTTTTTTTTTTTTTTTTTTTAACAATGTGGAAGTCATTCGTTTGGCATTGGTGCAATGTGTTGGGTAGACGGCGGGGAAGGGGGGGGGGCAGCTGACAACCACCCTGACCTACAAAGTGAGTGTCACGTGATCGCGTGTTTATGCGCGTGAGCACCTGACATCGTGTTGTTGTTGGCTGTTGGGCGACATGTCAGTCCGACGTCTGTCATCACACACACACACACACACAGTCGGGAGTGATAAAAAATATCGCTAAATAAAAGGGTGGGTTAAGGTGCAGGTGGGAGAGGGGGTATACGTCACTCCTAACCTCACACCAAACCCCAGGGGCAATAAATGAAGGCATAAAGAACGACAGCTGTACGTCTTTGTCTAGAGGGTTCATTCACTCCATACATACACACGTGGCTTGCTCTACAACATTCACTTTACGCCTTATCTACACACCATAACATACACTCACTGGCCTATATACCATGACCTATATGTTATGACCTTTGCCCCATAATATACATACCTTGACCTACTCATCTTGTTATACACACCTTGACCTACACACATTGACCTACACACCTTGACCTACACACCTTGACCTACACATCTTGACCTACACACCTTGGCCCACACACCTTGACCTACACACCTTGACCTACACACCTTGACCTACACACCTTGACCTACACATCTTGACCTACACATCTTGACCCACAAATCTTGACCCACACACCTTGACCCACACACCTTGACCTACACACCTTGACCTACACACCTTGACCCACAAATCTTGACCCACACACCTTGACCTACACACCTTGACCTACACACCTTGACCTACACACCTTGACCCACAAATCTTGACCCACACACCTTGACCTACACACCTTGACCTACACACCTTGACCTACACACCTTGACCCACAAATCTTGACCCACACACCTTGACCTACACACCTTGACCTACACATCTTGACCCACACACCTTGACCTACACACCTTGGCCCACAAATCTTGACCCACACACCTTGACCCACAAATCTTGACCCACACACCTTGACCTACACACCTTGACCTACACACCTTGACCCACAAATCTTGACCCACACACCTTGACCCACACACCTTGACCTACACACCTTGACCTACACATCTTGACCCACACACCTTGACCTACACACATTGACCCACAAATCTTGACCCACACACCTTGACCCACACACCTTGACCTACACACCTTGACCTACACACGTTGACCTACACACCTTGACCTACACACCTTGACCTACACCTTGACCTACACACCTTGACCCACACACCTAGACCCACACACCTTGACCTACACACCTTGACCTACACACCTTGACCCACACACCTTGACCTACACACCTTGACCTACACACCTTGACCTACACACCTTGACCTACACTCCATATCCTACGTTCCAAAACCTACATACTGTGTCTTACGCAAGCATATGCTAATAGAATTGCACATGCACATACACATGCATATACGCATACGTTTATACATGCACATACAGATACTTATTTATTTACACACTTAAGAACAGCTGCATACATTCTGTTAAAGATGTGAAAGTTAAGACCTTGTTTTATTTGAAAAATTTAAACATCATATCAGGATTAAAATATTTAAGCAATTACAAATTTATATGAACCTACTACTGCTACTCATCACCCCCCCCCCCCTTCACCCATGCAACCCTCCCTCCCCCTATCTACCCCCCCCCCCCCCGCACCCCCAATAAACCCCGAACCGTTCCAACTCCCACATGCCACGAGTCCACCCAGCATGTTTGAATGTAACAAAACCCCCAACCAACGTCAGCACCTAATGCCCCCCCCCCCACCCTGTGGCAGGCAAGTGTCAAACAATTAATTTGCCGAATTATTTTTTTTACAATCAAAAACTAATTAAGCCATAATGTTTTTCCTCCCAAGAACGTAACCTTATTTTGAACTACCTCGACGCAACTGTCTCCCATATTTTATATTTTCTATACTATTTTAAATTTTTTAACCGCCTCTCCCCCCGTACTTAACATTTGCTTAAATCCTATATAGACCTACACATTGTTATTTCTCGACTTTAAAAAAAATCGTCCATTTCATTTTTCACCATTTTTTTAAAACTACAAGATAAGATTCTGGGTGCGCCAGACCCTAATCTTGCCTATGGAAACATCTCCAGCATTAAATCTTTCTTTTGTATTACGTTTCGGTAATTATTCTTTTTACTCCACCCACCCACCCCCACCCCCACACACCTCACACATTCCCTCACTCTCCTTATCACACCATTATTTCCTTCTGTGATTCATTATCATATCCCCCTCCCTCCCCCATCCTTCCCTGCACATCCCCGCGCATAAAACTTTAAATAAATCACTGAATTACCGAGTTAAGCCCCCTGAACAGAACAATAGCCTAGTGTTTTATTGCGCTGATATTTCGCTCCCCTGTTGACCCGCTTTCACTATCCTTGATCTGTACCAATCCGTTCTCTCTAGCCGTTTCATTCTGCTCACACGACCCCCACCCCTGCCTCTACACATATCTTCTCCTGACCCCTATCACACTATCACCCCACACAACCCCACCCCCCCACCCCCACCCCCCCCCACCCCCAAGCAAACCATCACCCTGAACCCTCACATACACTCCCTTACATTTTTTTTTACCCCTGGCCCAACGTACAATGTCACCCTATATATTTTACTCCCCCCCCCCCCCCAAACACTGCCCCCACCCCCTCTCCCCCAACAAATTGCCCGACCCTGACAGAGGTGCCGCGACACCCAGCAGAAGAAACGATACCTCTGAAAACGTCACCTCATTAACATAATATGCAAATGAGGAGCCGAGTTCAAGGTAATCGTCAGTGAAGTCTTACAGCCTATTAAAACCAGCGGCGTTGTGGAGGCTCACGGCAAGAATGTGACTTTTGTTTTTCTTTCTGCCTGCCCGGAGATTTAGTGGGGGTCTTTGTTTTGGGGGTTACAGCAGTGGTTAGATGTTGGAACAGAGAGGCTGTAGGGGTGGGGGTGGGGGGAGTTTAAAACTTGCAGAAAGTCTTTGGTCGTTGGGGTCAGTTTAAATATAATATTTTGCAGTGGATGAGAAAGGTGGGATTTCAGAATTTCAAGTTTGTATAAGAAGTATTTTGTTAAAAATATGGGACATATTGGGGTCATTTAGAGTCAAATGGGGATTTTTGGGGATCGGTAGAGGACAGATTGATACATGTTAACATTAAAATTTATACAAGAATCAGATGACCACGGTATAGGCAACACACGATGACTCAAATCAATACATGTAAATTGCAAGTGTTCCGCATGTCGTAGAGTCCATTGTTTCAAGATCTTCTTTTAAATAGAGTTGTGGCCACCACTGTGTTGCCTTTAGTCCCCAGAATCAAGCAGTAAACCCTTCCGAGCTGGGTGGGCTTATCATCATCTTTTCCTTTGTGTTCTAGACAGATGGGGGTCATGACATACAGACAACCCAAGATTCGAACTTAGTGCTCGCTTTTGAACTCGACCACATACACTCCGAAAGCATTATCAAAACTCTATAATCCAAAATACACACAACAACATTCCCACCCCATTATCCACAACACACCACCCACTTTTTAACCGTTCACCTCCAAACTACCACACAAAAAACAGCCTCTCACACCACCAAAATCCACTTCTACATAACAAAACCACTAAAATCCCACCTCTAGACAGCCACACCACCTAACACCCACCCCACATAACCACATAACCACCTAATTCCCACCTAACCTACCCTGACCCACGCCAACAAACCACCACCAAAAAATATCCTCCCCCTCCCCCTCATTGACGTCATGAATTCCTCCTGCCCAGTTCACCAAGTGCTCCCCCCCTCCACTTGTTAACGCTAATCTCCCTGTATCAACCGGCCATGTATAGGTCTGTCTAATCTATCCACTGTCTCCATGCCGCCCCTAGACGCATCATTTGTTGGCGAGAATGACATCAATAATTGGCCGCCCCTAGACATATCTGTCCACTTTTTATCTGAAGTTGCATGGAGAAATCGTTGGTGTAAAAGTTTAATTTTTTCTCAAGCTCATTAGTGTACACACCAGAGGGGAGGGTAGGCAGGTATCAGCTGAATAAAGATGGTTGCTACATTAACTCAAGGCACTATTTGACTTGAATCAAATGGTGTCGTCAATAGAAAACATTGCATCGACATAGTATGTTTTTCTTGTAGATCTATATAACTTCTGTTATCATTTCCCAAGAGCTAACTGCTCACAGAAATATAATGAGATAATTGATGCTGGGAACTATTGGGCAGGTGATGTAGAGTTCATAAGTTTCTTGATCTCGACATAGGAAATGTGTGGCCAGCACTTTGCCTAGCCGATTGTACTTCCCCCAATGTAAGTCGGGTACCCTTAGAGCTGGGTGGACTCAGGGACGTTATACAGTCACAAATCCGTACCGAGATCCTCGAGACTCATATTTTTAAGCAGTCTCAAATAAATCTAGATACGACAGCAACCTTGGAAGTTCATTTTAAAAGTCGTTGTAAAAACGCAAAAGAGAGGTTGAATATTGGTCTTGAAGTGGCCTTGAAGCAACCTTGAAATGACCTTGAAGGGGCTTTTTAGAAGTTGTCCTTTTAACCCTTATAACAGTGATAACTTTTAAAACTTTAATGAGATTAAAAATGGATTAAATAATTAAAACAATAAATATTTCATTGGAGTTTCAACAGGTTTCCTAAAGGGTTCAAAGAGTTCAAAGTATGTTTAAAGCGGTTCTTGGAACGGTTCAAATTTATTCCTAAACGGCTTATTAAGTTTACTCAAACGGGGCATTTCCAATAATACAGTATTGAATTGCAACTTTTTAGAAAATAATCCCTCTAATCGTAACCCTAGACTAAATCTTCTAAATCATGTTTGAGAGCACGCACTGTAAAAGTACCATAGTAGCACTGATCTCTAGTGTAGCCGTGTTACAAGTCAGTCCCGTGTTTACAAACAACACAACACGCACCAAACACGAGCGGCGACCCTGCGCACGTTGAAGCCAGACCCACGGGCACAGCGAATCTTGTCCTGATCTAAACACAACATCCACCAGCACCGTCCAGAGTTACCGGTCCTGGTAGAGTTACCGGACCTACGAGTTCACCTCCCCTTATTAAAAAAAAAAAACCCCACGCCGTAATCAAGAGTGCTAGCACCTCGGCTAGCTTGTAAACAAAGTTGCTATGAAATCAAGAGTGCTAGCACCTCGGCTAGCTTGTAAACAAAGTTGCTATGAAATCAAGAGTGCTAGCACCTCGGCTAGCTTGTAAACAAAGTTGCTATGAAATCAAGAGTGCTAGCACCTCGGCTAGCTTGTAAACAAAGTTGCTATGAAATCAAGAGTGCTAGCACCTCGGCTAGCTTGTAAACAAAGTTGCTATGAAATCAAGAGTGCTAGCACCTCGGCTAGCTTGTAAACAAAGTTGCTATGAAATCAAGAGTGCTAGCACCTCGGCTAGCTTGTAAACAAAGTTGCTATGAAATCAAGAGTGCTAGCACCTCGGCTAGCTTGTAAACAAAGTTGCTATGAAATCAAGAGTGCTAGCACCTCGACTAGCTTGTAAACAAAGTTGCTATGAAATCAAGAGTGCTAGCACCTCGGCTAGCTTGTAAACAAAGTCGCTATGAAATCAAGAGTGCTAGCACCTCGGCTAGCTTGTAAACAAAGTTGCTATGAAATCAAGAGTGCTAGCACCTCGGCTAGCTTGTAAACAAAGTTGCTATGAAATCAAGAGTGCTAGCACCTCGGCCTAGCTTGTAAACAAAGTTGCTATGAAATCAAACACGCACACAGGTCTCCGCGAGCTGCCATTGATAAACGTATGTCTGCCTGGTCTGCTTATCCTGCACCTTATCCTGTGTTTACGAGGTATGATAATATGATACTATCAAACTAACAACATATCCGCTTCCACCCCTCCCCCTCCCCATTTCTCCGTCCGTTGCTAGGTTGATCTCAAATTCCCACGAAAAAAAAAAGAATAGAATGTCCTTGTGGAAATGCCAATAGCTAGGAAGATAAACAGTTATTGTATGGTGCACTGGACACTTGGCTCTAAGATCAGTTTGTCAAAATAAAACGGCACAAAAAAAATGTTAGCCACGGTCGATTTTCCATTATGAAATGAAAAAGACAAACTATAAAGTAAAATCTACAATGACCTGCACGATAAAATCGTTCATACTTTGACTCAGACACTGAGCTCCCTACAGTGACTGACATACTGACGCCCCCTCCCCCTTACTGTGACTTAGTGACCCCTATATCGACCTATTGTGAAGGAAATTCAAATCAAGAGTTCAACATGGATCTACTAGAGTTTAATGAATGGAAAAATATATATTAAAAAAAAAAAAAAAAAAAAAAAAAAACAACGTCGAATGTTGCACAACTGTAGACATCTCTCCCGCCCCACCCCAGACACCTCCTACCACACCTGCTAGATCTGCTACATGGAGCAGGGGGAGGGGGGAGGCGAGCGTTGGACTGGTGGAGTTATATAGCAAGCCTTGAAACATGGCTGAAATAAGGAATCTAGAAAGGGAGGCAACTAAAAAAAATCTCTACGTGTCACTCGTGAAAATCGTAAACCGGAAGTTGAAGGTCACCATAAACATTTCGCATCAGACCCCCCTCAGACCCCCAGCTTGTAGCTAGGAAGCGTCAGGTTTTTTTGTGTGTTATTGTTGTTGCCCGCCATTTTTAAAGTTTTCTTTCAAGACGAGCGGTCTCTCACAAGTTTATTTATGGAGCTATTTATATCCAGATATTAGTTTTTGTATTGAACAGTAGGCAATCTCTGGCTGATCCTGGGTGGGTTTTTGGATTTTGATAAAAGATGAAAAAAATGTCTACTTTAAATCATCCCATAGAAAACAGCCTTCATCAACTTGGCACACAGACGACAAACATGATAACAGTGTTTCTTTCAGGCATCTCTTGGGGGGGGGGGAGGGGTGGTGACCAAATTTTCAAGAGCCCCCTCCACTCCACCGAAGAAAAAAGTCTGAAAGAAACATAACACGCTAACCACATAGAGGAAAACCACACTAAAGTTTTAAACATGGAGGGCAACGATACTAACGTGTTAACCATTTAAAGAGAGGACAATCTCAACAAACTTGAACAAAAAAGTCAACTGTCCACAGATCTACGCAGGGCCCACGTTTTCCATTAAAAGCATGTTACACAGAACACAAGTTGGTAAACAATTTTCACATGCAAGATTTTAGTCACAAACTCACACTGTCTCACTTAATACAAAAGATCAATTACACACATTTTTGTCCCAATTTTCACACTGAGACCAAATTAAAAGATCAATTCCCCACACACATTTTTGGTCCCAATTTTCACACAAGAGACCAATTCAAAAGACCAATTCCCCACACACATTTTTGGTCCCAATTTTCACAGAGACCATGCCTCTACGATTTCAAATGAGAAGACGCAGCCAAAGTTTCCCTTTTGCCGTATTTTCTCTTACGCCTAATACAACCTTACCGACGTAAGAATAGCCCTCAAAATTTCCCTTAATTATAACACTTGGCACCAGACAAGGTTCCAAACTCTACCAAGACGTAAAGGCCACAGTATATTAAAACTACAAGACTACAAGCTAATGAATTTCTTAAACATCCACCACATTACGAATCTCCCAGCCACAATCCTGACATACACAACACAACAAGTCACCACAGACAACATCAAAATCTAGTCCCCTGTCGGGCACCTCATTACCATCAGACCACAGTCAATTACCAGATCTGTTGTCATGGTAACGCACCCCTGACCCCATACGCCGACCCCGAGTCTACCCATCTATTAACCCCGATGACACGAACACGAGCAAACATCAGCCAGCCAGTCTATCGGTCTATTGTTGATCAGCTTTCGTGTTGATCTAAGTTCTAAGGCTAATGTAACGGTGTAGACTCCGGGAACAGAAATAGGCCGGCCAAGCCTCGAAATGATATTTCTTAATTAAGCTGAGTAGATCAACACAAGTAGGGTCAATGGATTAATTGGATTGGATTGTTAGGGTGGGGTGGGTGGGTTGAGGGAGAGTAAAAAAATCGGGTTGTGATTTAACAAGGCTATGTAATGGAAGGGAAATAACTTTTGTTGAGCGAATGATAAGAGTTGTGGTTCTTAGATCAAGGGACGTTATTTACCTCGTGATGTTTCTTATAAGAAAACTTCGCAAAGGTCAGTAGGGTGGTACTGGGTCGTTAAGATTGACACAGTGGCAAATTTTATTGAGCAGTCAATTGAGGAGTGTAGGTCAGTTCTGGACAGGTCCAACCTGGTGAGGTTGGTTAGTGGGAGGGTGGTTGGTGTAGTGGGAAAGTGGTTGGTGGAGGGTGGTTGGTGTAGTGGGAAAGTGGTTGGTGGAGGGTGGTTGGTGTAGTGGGAAAGTGGTTGGTGGAGGGTGGTTGGTGTAGTGGGAAGGTGGTTGGTGGAGGGTGGTTGGTATAGTGGGAAGATGGTTGGTGGAGGGTGGTTGGTGTAGTGGGAAGATGGTTGGTGGAGGGTGGTTGGTGTAGTGGGAAGATGGTTGGTGGAGGAGGGTTGGTGTAGTGGGAAGATGGTTGGTGGAGGTTGGTTGGTGTAGTGGGAAGATGGTTGGTGGAGGAGGGTTGGTGTAGTGGGAAGATGGTTGGTGGAGGGTGGTTGGTGTAGTGGGAAGATGGTTGGTGGAGGGTGGTTGGTGTAGTGGGAAGATGGTTGGTGGAGGGTGGTTGGTGTAGTGGGAAGATGGTTGGTGGAGGGTCGTTTGTGTAGTGGGAAGGTGGTTGGTGTGGGTGGAGGGTGGTTGATGTTGTGGGAAGGTGGTTAGGGTAGTGAGGCAGTGGTTGGTGTAGTAGGACAGTGGTTGGTGTAGTGGGAGGGTGGTTGGTGCAGTTGGAGGGTGATTGAAGTAGTAGGACGGTGGTTTGTTTACAAAAAGAATAATAAAATCAATCCGAGACCACAAACCACACAACATACACGTACTCCGAAGTTGAAATGTACAGCAGGGTCAATTCAAACAGAAAAAAACATTTGATTCATTTTCCCAAAGGGCTGCCCAGCGCCAACTGTCAAACAAACCTTCATACCCCACCCACATGTTTGGGGGAAAATGATTCATCAGGGGGCTCTTAACGTGCAGGGAAAATGTCCCGTTTGTCCCAAGGGACATTCGGCCACGGCAGAAATCACAAATAATTTGACAGGCAAAATACCGCGCGATGTAAATATGATGCTTTTTCTTTCAGGCAGACTTCAGGGTAGACAGGAAGCAGCAAGACATCAGACAGACAGACATAAGACAGACATTTATTTCCGATAAACTTTGCTAAATTATTGGGCACAAATCTAGAGAACCGTCACACAATCGTCGTAAACAAACAGCCGAATGGGAAAATTTGTCACAAAATTTGCCAAAAGCGGCAATTTTAGAAATTAACCATAACATTTTTGCAATATTTAGTTTATACTTGTTCATCACTTACCACCAGAATCTCTTTAAAATATTTTCTATCACAAAGGTTACGTTTAATGTGGTAGCTATTTAAAAACCTGGACTGAAATTTACGCTGTTCTAAAACTGAAAAATATAAACGTACTCTCCACCTCCATCTTGTGTGACCTGCGGTCAATAGAATGTAAACACTAGGTGACCTTTGACCTCCAGACTAAAACCAGATGCAGATGTTGACGGATGTTGTCAAAACTACTGGAGCCTGTCTGTCAGGGTTTTACTATCCACTACTTTACACGAACCCTCCTTGTACATAAACCCTACTTATAGTATTCACACCAACACCATCCGCTTAGGGTTCACACACGAACCCTCCCTATAGAATTAATATATACAATACTCTAAAATGGTTCAGTTTTTTGCTGAATTAGGCTTAAAAGAAGTGTATCTACGTTGTGCTGGTAGTAGAGTGAAACAAACATACAAAACCAGATACAAGTGTCCATCGTTCTGATGAATGTTCTGTCTATCACGAGTAAAACCTAACATGACATGTAGTCAGTATTTCAGTCTTGAATTTACCTAAGTTTGCAGCTTGTATCAGCATTAGAGCCGACTCAGCTTAAATGAGTACCTGACCTACACAAAAAAAGCATTGCGACTGGGTATTAAATTGGCCACACAGTTACATCGTAATATCCCTTGGGGTTAAGTAAGCTCCCCTTTCGGTTCAAGGGTCAACTGAAGTAGAGTTTACCTGTTTCTGTGACCTCAGTATATGAAGGGATAGTGTGGTCAGCACTATGCCTATCAGAGCCGGATGGGTTCAGTGACGTTCTACTGGCTGGATTTGAACTCGAGACTTTCGGTTTAGCAGTCCCGTGGCGTTACCAAACTTAAAACTCTACTTCATCTACTTTAAACATGGCATCCAAATAAAAAATAAACAGAAACATTGTATTCAGGTTAAAATTAATTTTTTTTGAAGTTGAAATCAACATCATCACACTAAAAATATAATTAATTGTTAAAATTAATTCCACGTTTTTAGTCTATCATCCACAATGTCTTCGCCCAAAACATTCTAATGACATTAGGCTGATCACATTTTGAGAACCGCCGTCTAAGGCGATTGATTGGTCACACAATTAGATCGATACTCGCCGAGCACAAGTCACGCAGGGGATGAGTTCTCTACATAATTAATACACTCCACGCCACGCCACGGTGCTCATCTTCAAGAATGGCAGGAGTGAAATAAGTGACCAGTCCTCGCGGTCAAGGTCAGTTCTCTATTTTATTTTAACGGAAGAGCCAATGGTCGCTCTAGTCACTCACACACACACTCACACACAAAACACACACACGCCCGCTGACACATATGCAAACGAACACGCATACACACACATTTACAAACTCACATACACATGCGCGTACACAAACACCCATACACGCACATAAAAATACACACATTACCTCTCTAGTAAAGACACTCACACACACATACACACACACACATATATACACTCGCTTACTCATTCGTGCACACGCACACATACTCTCTCCCATACAAACATATATATATATATATATATATATATATATATATATATATATATATATATATATATATATATATATATATATATATATATATACATTCTCTCCGTCACACATGCAACCACACTTTGATACATAGATCCCCCCCTCCCACAAACAGACACACAGACACACTTTCAGCTCGAAGGTTACAATATTTAAGAAAAGCAATTGATTTCTTCCTAAACTTTGGTTGTTCTTTTTACTTGCTTATTGATCTAACTGTGAATCATCTTCGAAACCTTCAAAGAATTTTTTATTCACCTTTGACCCTTGTTAAGTTTTGGACTTGATCATAAAAAGTTCCATCTTCAAATTAACTAGAAAGGAAAGGCCGAACAAGCGATTTTTCTTAGCCAATTATTTATACCAAATACTTAACGTCTACTTAGTTAATGAACTCTTGACGAGGAAAGACAATCAAGCCATTTAATTAAGCGTGTGCTTATTTTGTATATGGCAGCAACGTTCGGCGGCTAAGGTTTGATTGTTAATTAATTACTAGGGAAAAAAGCCGCAAGGGGGATAATTATTTGGGTTATCGGTCTTGGGTTGGATTTTGTTTTTACTTATTTTGTTCCGCTAGGAAACATTAATTGGTAAGTTAATTGACGAGAAAAATAATTAGATGGCCAGTTAACGAACTTGGGGGGCTCAACAGGTATGTTGATTAACAGAAAAATAATTAGTAGGTCAGTTGGTCAAACAAAAATGTAGTATAACAGTTAATTGAAAAAAAAACAGACCAGTTATTGAAGGGAAAACAAAAGACAAGTTAATATAAAATGTATACACAATGTAAACATAAATAGGTCAGTTAATGAAAGGTAAACATAAATAGGTCAGTTAATGAAAGGTAAATATAAATAGGTCAGTTAATGAAAGGTATATATAAACTGGTCAGTTAATGAAAGGTAAATATAAATAGGTAAGTTCATCAAAGGTAAACATGAATAGGTCAGTTAATCAAAGGTAAACAGGAATAGGTCACATAATGAAAGGTAAACATAAGTTAGTCAGATAATCAAAGGTAAACATTAATAGGTCAGTTAATGAAATGTAAATATAAACAGTCCGTAACTTAAAGGTAAATTTAAGTAGGTCAGTTACATATAGGTAAACACAAATAGGTCAGTTAATCCAAATTACATATTAAAAGATTTCTGATTAAAAGGAAGTAAAAGCTATTATAGTGATCTGTGTTACTAGTACTTTAACGCGATACATATTGCAGATTCTTTGATAACAGCTTAAAGCGTTGTTCGCCGAGAATAAGACAATCGTCGTGTAAAGATGTGCTAGGAGAAGTTGGACAGTGTCTTAGCGGCATAAAGCAACACTTGAACTCTACTTCATCTGCACAAAATTGGACTAGCACATGCTGATAATGATCTCACTTCTTAATAAATATACAAGTAAATAGACTCAGCAAAAATGTAGCAATGGATTCAGATATTCGAGAATTTTAAAATGGAAAGACGTGGACAAACATATAAGATTTAGATAGCGAGAATTTGAATGTAAACATGGACAAATCTGTGAAAATAGATTTAGATAATCGAGAAAATGAATGTAGATAGACAAACCTGTAGCATTAGATTCAGATATTCTAAAATTTTAATATAGAAAGACTCGGACCAACATAATAGATTTAGAAAATTAAGAAAATAAATGTAAATAGACTTAAACAAAAATGTACAATAGGTTCACGTGACATAGTGTTAAATGCAGTACGTGCCCTCTCTAAGCCTGAAATAATGGCTATTTACGTTAGGCTGACGGCTACAAAACTGAATGACCCCCGGGGGGTCAGCACGAATTAATCACAGCCTTGTTGGACATAGGAGCAGGTTGTAGGGATCTTCAGGGATAATCCGTCTTAATCCTGTCAGTCTTAGACACCTGGACATACTGTCAGGTACGTCGCTTTAATCCCCATATATTTAGGTGATCATTTTATCTTGTACAGTACTCAATAAAACCCAACGTAATGTTTAAATAATGAAAAACAAATATAACTGATTTCATAACTACACAAGTTCGTAACATAATTACTAAACTAGAAGTAAGGTTGCATCGTTTTAAAGATCGGACTGCAAGAAAGCTGCGTTAACCATTTATGCAATTAATTTATTGTGCCAAAGGTATAATTAATGAACCCAGGGCAATTAATTATCTCGTGTTAACATGCCAGGTTTGTGCCTATGCGATCCATTGCGACTGATGTAGCATATTTATCACTTGGTGGGGAAAAGGTGTATGCTTGAGATAACATGCTGGGTTGTTGTAGATGTATGTTGGCGTAGTTGTTGGAGTGATGTAGTTGAATGTCAGATGACGTAATTGATGGAGTCTTGTAATTTTGTGCTATGTGATGTTACTGCTGGTTTTTTTGTAGTTGTATTGCTAAATGATGAGGATGTTGCTGAGTTGTAGTTGTATGCTATATGATGTTGATGCTGATGTGTTGTAGATGTTTGTTAGATGGTGTTATTGTTGGATTGCTGTAGTTGTAAACTGGTGCCAGAAGAAAACCACGCTTTTAGAGAAATGCTTGTATCCAGTCATCAAAACACCATCAATGTTGTATTGATATTTGTTTGTTATATAAATATTGAATACATAATGTAAAGAAACAAAGTGGGGGGGGGGGGGGGAAGGTGAGGGATGGTACAGGCTCGAACTCTTCCACAACACTCCATGTTCTGAAACTGCTAACTTTCCAATACAATTGTGCATATGATACCCCCACCAGCCATATTGAAATATTTTATTTTAACATTAAAAAAAAATGTAGCTAGTAAAATTACCTAGTTTTTAATTAAATATTGAATTAACAAAAGTAAATCTAGCTATCGTATTTTAGGTCTAGTAACCTCCCCTGAATGTAACACAATGTAATACAGCATTCGTGGTGTCTGGGGTTTTGTCTTTACTTTGTCTGCTTGTCTGTCAGTTTGTCTGTGTGTCTGTAGGACGGCATGAGTGTATCATCATATAGGAGTCAGAGTCGGCGTCCTTATGAGTCGGAAGTGGGGCCTGGACGCAGGACTTGTGACCATATTTTAAGTCCGGGGAGTCATGGAGTCATATCTGTTCGACCTCTACTGTTGGGACTAATATTTTGTGAGTCAGTGACTCTCAGGAGTCATGGAGTTGTATCCATTCGCCTCCGTATCTATTTCCCTGCTACAGCTAAATTCCCTCAGTTTTTGACGACTTGAAAACACGAAATGTACATCTGCCATTGAACCCCCCCCCCTCTCGCTTCTTGAGCCTCTTATACAGCGCTATGGGAGTATAAAACAACGAGTCAGGAGACTAAAATTAGTACGACCCCCCCCCCCTCCCCCCTCTCCCCCACCCACAAGAAATTGTTATACCAAGACAACTTTTTTTTTGTCTTCAAGGGGAGAGAATGCAAACCACGTGAGAGCGCTAAGCCAGGGGGAGCAACCGGTGCACGCGTCATTCCCAGCCTGTAGTCTCCCCTAGACAGTCCGGGGCTAGCAGGGGACGTAACACCGGTGACGACGACGCAATTGTCACAACCCATTAGTGACTGGCCGGGCGAGTAGGTTCCCCTTTCACTAACCTAACGAACGGCAAGTAACCTGTAGTCAGCCTTTTCTCTATTTACTTCCAATTATATTTAGGGCCACTTCAATACTTGCTTAAACAATCCTCAATGATTGTAATATATTATTACAGGTAAAATAATTTTATAGTTTTATAATTGCCATGTGATATCATTAAAATATATAACTGAATTAATTCAAAATTTGACAATGTTTCTACAACAAATTATACAACAAACCACGAATATTATATTGTGGATGTCAAGACACGAATGTTGTATTGTGGATGTCAAGACACGAATGTTTGATAAAAGAAGATTGTTCTATTCTGAATGGCATGCTCATAAAATTATTAAGCCATTGCCTTTTTAAGCTTATTTTTTACCTTAGAATCTGCAGAATCAATAACTTCGATCTATCGATCCAGCAAGTCAATGCTAGACCAGAGAGTCTGAGCCAGCGTTGTAAGTGGGTGGGGTGAGGGTGGGGTGTCTCGAAAGGGGGTGGGGTGTCTATATCCAGTTGAAAGAGCAACCACGAATGCACACCATTAAAACTGTATTGAATCCTAATTACGTATACATACAAATAATGCTAAATTCAAAATGATTCACTTTAAAGTAGAGTCGAGCAGAATAAAACAGCATTTGGTTTGTGTGTTAAATATTGAACCTTTTATCTTAGATCTTGTGCTTAACAATCGGAACTCTAAAGTTCCATATCCTACATCCTAAACTCTGAAGTTCCACATCCTATATCACACACTCAAGTTACATATCCTATATCCCAAACACTCAAGTTCCATGTCCTTTATCCCAAACTCCAAAGTTCCATGTCTTTTATCATAAACTCCCAAGTTCCATATCCTAAATCGTAAACTCTCAAGTTACATATCCTCTATCCCAATCTTTCGCAAACTCTCGTATACCATATCCTCCATCCAAAACTCATCTTCCATTACATATATTCCTTGTTCTATAGCTGCTTGTCTAAAATCCCGAAATATCTATATTCTAATTCACATATTTTACATATGTTGTTTTTCTCCCATATTAAACAACCCACATTATAAATCCCATTTTCTAAATCCCATGTTTTATGTCACATTTTCTTTGTCCAGATTCCATTTTCCATGTTGTACGTCCCATGTTCTGTGACCCAATATTTTAGTCCCGTATTCCAAATCCCATTCAATGTTTCATCTTCCATAACCCATCTTCCATTTTTCATATTCTACATCCCATCTTCCATATCCCATGTCTACATCCCATGATAAATCTACTAATCTTATTTCACAAAATGTCCAAAGACCTCTTACCACGTGAAAGCATGCCCATAAAAATTAATTAGATCGATTTAATAAAAACTTTTCCCGGTTAAAAACTGCCCATGTAAAAAATTACATGTAATTTTTTAGTTTAAATGGCTGCTATTTTTTCCCAGGAGCTTTTAGTGAATTAAATGCAACCGGTGTCAAGTTGGTTTCGTAGCCTAGAAAAATAGTCCGCCCAAAAATCTACACACTGAAAATGTATGTTCATGTTGTTGCATTGGTGCAATCGGAGTTGGTGAACTTGGATCAGGAACGGTAATTCCCAAAATTTATTTTTAATTCAACGAAATAGCTCACGATAGAGCTTGTTTCAACCCAATTTTAATAGTTCTTTACAATTTAGAATTAACCATTTTCTTCAGTTCAAAAAGTTAACCTAAAAAAAAAACTACATTTAATTTAATTAGAAAGGTGTTAATAACCAATATATATCACACCGAACATTGCTTGGTACGTATGGCAATGTATCCTAAAAATACGCTAAACCTTAATTGTAACCCAAACTTTATTTTAACTATTAATATTATAGGTACTACACTACTATGATATGTTATTAAAGAATAATTTTTAGCCTCCCAAAAGCTTGTTTTCTCCCACTGATTAGTTCGCCGACAACGAAAGTAAAACAAGACGGGCCTGTCCGTCAGAAACTATTAGTGGCAAGCATGCGAGCTTCTTTTCTCTGGGAGAATGGAGGGAGAGGAGGCTGGGAGGGAGGAGTATGGGAGTATTAAGTAGGAGTTAATCACTTCCTTGTTTATCATTGGAATTGTAGTATGTATGTTTTGGTGTGTTAACTTTGTAGTGTGTTATATGTCTCGTGGTGTGTTGCGTATGTGGTGAGTAATGTGTGTATGAAGGGGTAGAATGTGGTGGGCAGTGTGAAGAATATGGCGTGTTGTTTGTGTAAAATAATGTGTAGTGGATATAATATGGAATATAATATGTTGAATATGGTGTGTATTATGTAGAATATGGTGGGTAAAATGGGATGTGTAGTGTGTAAAATACGGTATGTAGTGTTTAGAATATCGTGTGTAGAATGTTGTGGGAAGTATAAAGAATTAGGCGTGTTGTCTGTAGAAAATGATGTATAGTATGTATAATTTGGAGTATAATATAATTTGGTGTATAGAGTATAGAATGTGATGTGTAGTGTGTAGAGTGTGGTGTGTAGTGTGTAGAATACGCTGTGTGCTGTGGTGCAGAATATGGTGCGTGTCTGGTGATGTGGTGTAATGTATGTGGTAGTGATGGTGTAGAATGAAGTGTGTCATGAGATACAATATATAGTGTAGTGTGTGTCGTTTGTGGTGGTGTTATGTGTGGTGCATCTCATGGTGCAGCAAATGACTTGAAGCATGGGATGTGATAGTTGGTGTTTTGTATTCGTGTACGCAGTGTTTCGCTGAGTCCACCCAGCTCTTACGGGTACCCAACACACGTTAGGGAAAGTAAAGGCGGCTTGTCATAGTGCTGATTACATTATCCCTTCAAGGTCACGGAAACAGGTGAACTCTACTTCACTTTCCCAATGGACCGTCAGATTCGAAAAAGGAACTTAACTTATTTTACACAGTGTGTGGTTGTGGGTGTGTGCGTGTGTGATTGTGTTGGAAAGTTGGCGATCATACATGAAAAGTTAACAACTATCCCACACTACGAATTAAGTATGAGTTTCTTTTAACAATGGCAGCACATCCATATCAAACTACACTAATGACTGGCTCCTTGAAAACACAAAACGTAAGGGGAGACAATTTGTTTATGAATAATGTAATCATTTAAAGGGGAGAGCAATGCGGTGTTTTTTGCTGGTGCTGGAGGAAAACTTTCGTTTGTGCCGGGCTGAGGTGAGCAGGATATTACGTCAAGATGAGATGGTGAGATTAGAGAGGTTGACGGACAAACGTCTTCAAGAATAGGTTGGTGGGATGAGGTAGAGGTTTGTGGGTGGGGATGAGGTGGATGAGGTTTGTGGGTGGGGATGAGGTGGATGAGGTTTGTGGGTGGGACTGGGAGGGGGGGTGGTTGTTTGGTTCAAGGGTTGAGTTCGTGTGTTGTTTTTAGCGGGAATTTGTTTTAAGTCGAAGGGTTGGCTGTTCGAGGTTGTGGTAGGGTTGGTTGGTTGGAGTGTGTTGGTCGCTATCCGCAGTGGTGTGGTTGAGACTGCAGTGAGGTTGGTTCGGGTTGGTGTAGGGTTGGAGTAGGGTTGGTTTGGGGTTGGAGTAAATGTTGCAATAGAGTTTGGTTGGAGAATGCTGTAAGGTTGCTCGGGTTGGGATAGGGTTGATTTTGGGCTGGAATAGGGTTGGACAGAGCTGGCAGTATAGTTTGTTTACTTACTGTGTTGAGAGGACTTATCACTTAGCCCCATTACATTGTATCACATTAGGATACAATCAAGGTGCAAAGACTAAGACTAGGGTTAGGTAAGATTTAGGTTTAGGGTTAGGGTTAGGTAAGATTTAGGTTTAGAGTTAGGTAAGATTTAGGTTTAGAGTTAGGGTAAGGTAAGATTTAGGTTTAGAGTTAGGGTAAGGTAAGATTTAGGTTTTGAGTTAGGGTTAGGTAAGATTTAGGTTTAGAGTTAGGGTTAGGTAATATTTAGGTTTAGAGTTAGGGTAAGGTAAGATTTAGGTTTTGAGTTAGGGTTAGGTAAGATTTAGGTTTAGAGTTAGGGTTAGGTAATATTTAGGTTTAGAGTTAGGGTAAGGTAAGATTTAGGTTTAGAGTTAGGGTTAGGTAATATTTAGGTTTAGAGTTAGGGTTAGGTAAGATTTAGGTTTAGAGTTAGGGTTAGAGCAAAGGCTAGTGTTTAGTGTTGATAGTTGGTTACTGTGTACCAAACGAGTGGAAGATAGTGTGTTATCTTACACCGTGAAGTAAGCAAGTGTAAGCAAGAACAGCGGAAACATTGAGGACACATATCTAAAAATAACTTTACTCACCGCGTCACTCCCGCGTCACACCCACACCACGTGACTGTCCACTCTAAGGTAAGTTATCCAACACACGACACACCTCCAACACACGACACACCTCCGACACGGAACACAGCCAACACAGTTCAGGTTCGCGCACAAAACAGAAAATTCCAGAAGTTTTCTCCAACGAATCAACTCAGACTCCTGGTTATCTGTAAGATAATCATCTGGTCACGTGATGAGGTATATATACACACACACGCTTACTTTTCCGGAAAAGAAATGAAAACGAGAAATAATAGAAAATGTGTTTTTATTTTCCTGTTGAATTAACAACAGAATGCAATGTTGCATAGAAGTAAACAATTCCAAAGTAAGTTTAATTCTGTTTTTAAAAGAAAACACAATCTTTTTTTTTTCGTGTGCACTGACGTAACTGGGTTTGATAGAGAGTGGCGATAAAAAAAATTCTTCCCGGCGGAAGAACTAAGAAAAACGAAATTAGTTAGGAAAATAAATGGGAGAATTGGCGTACGGATGCGCGCGCGAGAAGAGAGTTACCTCCTCGTCGGGAGAGTTACTGCGCTTTGGATGCAACGCGAAAGGGGAGCAGACTAGCATAAACAAATGTTAGTGATTAATTTTTGTATTTACTTGAGCAATATATATATATATATATATATATATATATATATATATATATATATATATATATATATATATATATATATATATATATATATATATATATATATATATATATATATATATATGTATATATATAACATATATTTATATATTGTGTATAAACATTCAATACTGTATACGAAAAAAAAGTATATGCATATGATATATAGCTATATCTATACACACACACATTTATATATTATATATATATATATATATAAATATATATACTTCTAACACAATCGACTTGGAGAAATGTTTGCATTGCGCATTTAACAAAACTTGTGTTTTGAATTTGTTTATTTTGTAGAAAGTGCGGATGGAACAACTCACAAGAATCAGGTGCAGATAATATTCCGGTGTTGTCTTAATGCTACAAGCTGTTTTGAGTTATCGTTCATTACGACAATTAATAACACACGCATTATAATAATTGAGCAGTAATTGGAGGCGTGTTGTGTGTATTCGTTTCTCTGACGAGCACCTGAAGATTGTATTGAGTTTTAAGATAGGGCTGTATGCTGTTTGTAAACGAAGGCATGTTTGATGTTTGCATATACAGTCTGGATGCTGTTTGTTAGGTTAGGGCTGTATGCTGTTTGTAAATGTAAGGCTGTTAGCTATTTTGTTTGGGCACTATCCCCTCCCCTTCCCCCTCCCCACACCGAAAATATACCTGAAATTGAGTCTAGTAATGTACACCATAAATTCATGAGGACTAAATATAATTACTATATCCCCGTGTGTCAGACACACCCATTTTATATCGTAGTGTTTATGACACACCAAATGCATATCTTCGTGTGTCAGATTTGACATACGTTAAACACAATGTGTGAGACACACACAGCCCTCTAGTAAACATTATACCCGCGTGTGTCGGACACACCTATGTTGTATTCATGTGTGTGGGACACACCTATGTTGTATTCATGTGTGTGGGACACACCTATGTTGTACCCACATGTGTTAGACACACCTATGTTGTACCACTGTGTGTCGGACACACCTATGTTGTATTCATGTGTGTCGGACACACGTATGCTGTCTGACACACGAGCCTCTATGCTCAACATTATCCTTGTTGTGTTCAAGCCACTTCTCCAATCCCTAATGAAACAATACGTCAGACAAACAATGGACAGCGCACAATTAAGTCATTAATGTTTAATTACACCAGAAAAGTAATGTTTAGACCTTCGCGTTTCCGATACATCTCTCTAAATAATCGATACCCGCTCGTAGTTAGACTACTACAGTGTTCTAGATTACCATTACATTTGGGAATCGATTCTTTTATTTTGTTGTTATTTTTTGGACGTTGACGTTTACTGAAAGGTCAAGGTCGACCTGTTTAAAATAGCCTAGAATAATTAGTTGCAACCGATTACATTTGGACACAACAACATCACGTGCTTACGGCAAGGTAGGTTAGAAAATATCAATTAAAAATATTTAAGGTCATTAGTACTTGAGCAGTGGAAATCTGAATGGATGAAAGTTAAGTCCCTTTTCTAAGATCAGTCATTAAGGCAATTACCTGCCATTTAATGGCTCATCTCTTCATGCTGTTTGATGGCTCTGCTTTTATCTGCCTGTGCCCTATGACGGCCCTTCGATTCACGTCATACTGTGGCTCTACTATTACCTACTCTTTGTTGGCTCCGCTATTACTTGCTCTTGATGGCTCCACTAATACCTGCCCGGCTCCGGTAATACCTGCCCGGCTCCGGTAATACCTGCCCGGCTCCGCTAATACCTGCCCGGCTCCGGTAATCCCTGCCCTTAACGGCTCGCAGTTTACCTGTACCACGAAATGCTAGCAGACAATTAGCCCCTAATTTGCCCCCTCCCCTCCACCCCCCCACCCCCCCCCCCCTTCCCCACTTACTGACATGTGCCTGTACAAACCTTCAACACAAAGGCCGACCAGAGCTCTCCTTAATGCTGGCTAATCTATACACCTTTTCGCAATTACACGTCGTTTTCAGAGATTAAAATTAAACTATTTAGCTCAAACACTTTAAATATACTCTCTCTTTCATTCCAAATTCGAAAAGGGGAATGGGGTGTGAGGAATTAAAACTAAAAAAATTAAAAGTTAAAATGCATCACATTAACAGTTTACTGTGTCAAATTTTAAAACAAAATATGTATGTATTTTATTCTTTTCAGAGATTTGGACCCATAACAGCTAGAACACGCTGGATTATTTACTCCAGAAGCAACAAAGAGACATGTTTTAAATGAATGCTGCGTAAAAGTTTGTATAACACTCAACTCAAAGCAGAAGATTTGTCCTTAGAATAATACATACAACGAGAACACAGAACTGGGCAGCGGATCTAACCATCAATTTGCATGGGTTATTACCCTACACATGCTCCAGCCATGATATCCCCCCCCCGCCACACACCTCCCCCCCCCCCCCCCCCCAGTGTCAGTAACAAGAGATAAGTCGTTTCTTTCATTGTCTTTGACACCGCATGGAGTGTCAGTGAGATGGTAAACTACGGAAGCCCGTTTTGCTATTGGGTTGATAAACTACGGAAACCCGTGTTGGTAAAAATGTTCTTTTTTTTTACCGCGGTTTTGCGTTCATTTTAGACTCGTCATACACAGAGAGCACAAGGGGGGATTTTTTGATCAGATTTAATTTCAGCTTTAGATCTATTGTGGATACTGATGACAACAATAATTTTGTAGCGGCTACTAGTAGTCACAATTTTATAATCACAACTAGAGAGTAATATAACACACGGCTGCTATCGGTTGTGTTTGGGAGATGTTTAGTGTTGGAAATAGCGACAGGGTTAGGAATATTGATTATAATTATGGCAATTTGTCAATGAATAAACGGCATAGCGTAATGAGCGAATATAGCACTGTCGCCATAGCAACATCGGAACCGTCACAGTCAGATGGTCCTGGCCGGCTACAAAATAAAGTCACGTGACTTCAGGTGCAGAGTGTTTTCCAGCCATAATCTTCAGGGGGGAGAGGGGCGGAGTTCCCCGAAGAACGTCTACCCCCCCCCCTCCACCGAACAGAATTTATATATAAAATACATACTTTTATGTCCGTCCCATGGAAAATTTAGCCTCCCCCCCCCCCCCCCCCCCCGGAAAATCTCAAGTGTATCCCCGGAGAAAAAATGTCTGAAAGAAACACTGTTCAGAGAGGTCAGATAAGAGATCATGAGTTTCCCCAAATCTACCACCAATTAAACAAAAGGTGCACCAATCATGTCCTGACCTTTCTAACATTAGCACGTGAGGTCACCAACATAATTCCCTGACCTGCAGTAAATTCCTAAAACCTGAATTAGATTTAATGTAAAACTAATTGTTTAAGGAATTACCTCGTCTGTTTTCCCGCTGTGTTGAATGTGTTTGATGAATTCCTCACGAGATCGGCCAGACTAAATTAGTTTCTTCAAGTTCTGTAAATTACTTCAGCTCATTTATTGTTTCTGCATCGGCAGGGACACAACCCATTCACTGTGTCGGACACAATCCCCTTATTCTAATCCCTTTATGGTGTTGGACACAATCCCTTCAATTTTGTTCAAAAACAGCCCGTCAACTGTGTCTGATAAAAACCATTTTCTGTTTCTGACACAATCCCTTTACTGTGTCGCACACATACGACACAGAACCTAACGACAACCATGTGTGTCCACGTATAGCTACAACAACAACCTTCGCGACATCCACACTACCGCAACCTTGAACTCGACTAGTATTTCTTTTAGTTCAGCCATTACTCCATACCCCTGTAGCAAGTAATGTTTATCATTAGCTGGTACTTATCTTGTACCTCTGCTAGTGATACCGCCCCTCATATCGAGCAGATTTTAATGATGCCACCAAATAATTGATTTCGCAGATTTGATTTCCCGGAAAGTTAAGTAAAAAAAAAATCTGGTCTTGCTACAGTTGCACCTGTGGCTCTTCCTCCTCCCCCTCCCCATCCACCCCCATCCAATTCCACCCCCTCCCCCTTCCACACACACAACCTTCCAATCATTTGGCTATATCGGCGCTGTATAAATAGGATTTTACACTTTACATCCAGGCAGATAATTAATGTAATGTATGCCTTAATATATAGGTGGTGCTATTAATAGCATTAGATCGCGCAGGTACTACTTAGCGTTAGTTTAGTCAGTGTATGACCTTTTAGTCTAGTCGCCGTATACATCATAATTTTATAATTTTATTTAACACTGTACATACTTTGATTTTTTTATTTATTTATGGGACTACGTGGCTTAGCGGTACAGCGCTGACCCGAAAGTCTCGAGTTCGAATCAGGGTTTAAGTATGTAGAATTGAGTCCACCCAGCTGTGATGGGTACCTAAATCACATTAGGGAAAGTAAAGGTTATTGGGCATAGTGCTGACCACACTATCCCTTCATATGCCGAGGTAACAGAATCAGGTAAACTCTACCTCAGTTGCCCAAATAGACCGTCAGGGAACTTGACTTACTTTTAAAAATTAAAGCAGAAAAATGCATGTGCATATTTTTAATTTATTTAACCTATGTGCACGTTTGGGCGCAGTCACAGTGCATCCTGATGTAATTCGTCTACGTGTTTTGACTTAGATATTACGGTAACACCTGGATCCTATGTGGTATACCGTAGTAAAATAATACATAGTAAAGTTTCCCTTTCAAACCTGACGGTCTATGGGGCAAGTGAAGTAGAGTTCACTTGTTTCTGTGACCTCGGCATAAAAGAATACATATATACACATCATTGTTAGGCCAAGGGGTACTTAGCCTACACAACATGACAACACCTAAATTAAAAACACAATGCATTTTTATGTTACATAAACTCAACACAAATAAACAAACTATCTTGTTGAATGACAATGCACCTTCAGCTTTCAACAAAATCCACCTCCCCAGTGTCCTTACGTCAACATTCCGGCTTTCAAATTTCATAACAAGCCCACACGTCTTTTAACCCTAACCCTAATCTCTGCCATCAACCCTCGACAAATAACCACCCCCAAAAGGCTGTTACCTAACGGTGTAGTCGCCACGTTTGGGACCCGCTGATTCGCGCGAATGGGACGTGATAATTGAGAAATAAGCCGGCCACACGCCCCGAACTGGGCGGCAAGGGGTTAAACGACGCCCCATAAATCATAACCCTTTAGTGCCGAGCGCTCGTCCTGGGACGCAGGAGTCATTTGGAGTTCGTAAATCAAAATTCCAGTAACGATGCGTAGATCCCCCCCCCCCCCCACCTTTTCCCTGTCTACCCCCCCCCCCCCCCCCCCCCAAACTCCCCACCGGAGCAAAAAAAAGAAAAAAAACAACCAGGAATATCTTTTTATAAACGTAATACCCGCCGCGCTACACTAACAGATGGGGGTGGGGAGGAGGGGACTATCGGATCTCAACCGTCAAGAGAGTTCCCCGGTAAAAAATGGGGGATAACTCTTGTTAATCATTTGTTTTAAAGGGGGGTAAATCTTTTTATGTGAAGCGCTAAGTGTTCAGGGTTAAGTATTTTAACGTGAGTTTTTTGTGTGTGTTTTTTTGTGTTGTGTTAGACAAGGGGGCTAACAAGGGAAATGACTCAGTGTATGGAATAGATGAAAATTGAGAAATAATGAGATAATTCAGGTGAAAATTAGAAATTCGTGTTTGAGAAAAAAAAAATGGCGTTTCGAATTTGTCAAAACGTAGACATACACTAGGTATAGATGTACTTATGACCGAGATTTTGTGTAATTTTACTTTTGTCATCTCCAACTAAACGCGGACAGTTTGAACACACTTCACGTGGGAATATTCAACGCAGTAAAACCTGCAAAGGTTGAACGCATTAGGTGGTTAATATTGAACGCATTAAAAACTGCAATATTTTTAACACATTCGACAAGGGAATATTTAACACATTTAATTTGCATTTTCAGGTTTAAAAATAAAATTGTGATTAGACGTTTTGTAATATGTATAAGTAAACCATCTTACATTAATGAAAGTTCATGTCAAAAAGAAGTAATACAGTTGTAAATCTCTATCAGTCCTCACATGCCGATGATGAAAACTGTAATACTAAAGCGAACATAGCAAGGTAAACTGACGCTGTAAATTACTTCGGCAGGTGTTGAGCGCAATGGACGGTGGAATATTAAACACAAACGTCTTGCTAATACTAAACTCAATGAACGGTGGAATATTAAACACAAAAGTCTTGCTAGTAATAGATGCAATGGACGGTAGAATATTAAACACAAAATTTTTGCAAATACTAAACTCAATGGACGGTAGATTATTAAACACAAAAGTCTTGCTAATACTAAACTCAATGGACGGTAGAATATTAAACACAAAAGTCTTGCTAATACTAAACTCAATGGACGGTAGAATATTAAACACAAAATTTTTGCAAATACTAAACTCAATGGACGGTAGAATATTAAACACAAAAGTCTTGCTAATACTAAACTCAATGGACGGTAGAATATTAAACACAAAAGTCTTGCTAATACTAAACTCTATGGACGGTGGAACATTAAACACAAAAGTCTTGCTAATACTAAACTCTATGGACGGTGGAACATTAAACACAAAAGTCTTGCTAATACTAAACTCTATGGACGGTGGAACATTAAACACAAAAGTCTTGCTAATACTAAACTCAATGGACGGTGGAACATTAAACACAAAAGTCTTGCTAATACTAAACTCTATGGACGGTGGAACATTAAACACAAAAGTCTTGCTAATACTAAACTCTATGGACGGTGGAACATTAAACACAAAAGTCTTGCTAATACTAAACTCAATGGACATAAGAGTATCAAAACTTTGTACGGGCGTTAGTATAAAATAAAAGCCAAACACCAACTAATCCGCCGGGGGTTCAAATCCCCCTGACACCAACGACGCTACTTTACTGGTAACATAATCATTCCATCAGTCTTCCTTAGGATTCGATCCCGACACTTTCTGTAGCCCGGGATTCGGAAGACGGCAATCTCCCCAAGGGCGGGATTCCGTGAATGATTTCCGTGGCCTGACTAGTCTTAGACTTCCAGTTCTCGGCCTGAGTAAAACGGATCTAGCGTAGAGGCCGGCGGGTTCACATTTATGGGATTACACAGGGAAGGGTAGAATAGGCCCATGTTTTAAGAAAAGTCGTTAGAGAAGTTTTGGTAGAAAATGGTTATATTTTTAGCTTTGATATATATTATTAGTTTAAAAACGCCGAGTAATTTATTTTTGTAATATTTAAATACTGTGAGACGTAGCTGCCCAAATAATAGAGTTTATAACTGACATGAATGTGCAGCAACAAAAAGTACGCACGAATGTGCAGCAGGATAAAAAATCTACTCTCTAATGAGCAGTTTGAAAGACCCAACGCATAAATGTGCAGGTGTATAAAAACAAACGCACAAATGTGCAGCATTATAAAACAACCAAAGCTCTAAAGAGCAGCAATTTGAAAACCCCACGCAAAAGTTTGCAGGCTAGTAAACACCAACGCACAAATGTGCAGTAGTTTGAAAGACCCAATGCATAAATGTGCAGGCGCATAAAAACCAACGCACAAATGTGCAGCAGTTTGAAAGACCCAACGCATAAATGTGCAAGCGTATAAAAACCAACGCACAAATGTGCAGGCGTATAAAAAACTAAAGCACAAATGTGCAGGCGTATAAAAACCAACGCACAAATGTGCAGGCGTATAAAAACCACCGCACAAATGTGCAGCAGAATTGTGCCCGGCAGGCGGATACCGTCTGTCTGAAAGATTGATCTTTTTTCGCCGGCCTGTGACGGTGATCTTTGGGCGAATGTTCAGTAAATGACAACAGTAAATGACAAATGCCATGTCATTTAGTGCTCGTCCAATTAGAGACACTAGGGCCAGCGTTCATTTCTAGATCCAACATGGCGACCTTCAAGCTGCTGCAAGCTAGATTCTGATTTCATTCTTTATTTTTTTTTGGGGTAGATCTTTGTTTTCATACCTCTTTTTTAAAAGGAGATCTTTGTTTTAATACTTTTTCTAGTATGTAGATCTTTGTTTTGTTTTTAACAAAGTAGATCTTTATTTTTTAAATAAAAGTAGATCTTTATTTTTTTATTTTTTTAAAATTATTTTTTTACATAGTAGATCTTTGTTTTTATACCTTATTTCTTTTTAACCCCCACCTAACAATAGTCCAGCGAACCCATACGCAATTTAACCCCACCTAACGATGTCCAAAGTGATATGACTCTTTCAAGCAATCCCATAGATCATGACATTAGATATTCACCCAACAGTCGCAAGTCATGACCCCTACCTAGCGCCCCCATGACACAACTTAGCGAACCCACATATCATGTGACATCACCTAGCGAACCCATAGGCTTAAGTCGTGACCCCCTACGCTACTCTCATATTTTATGAGCAAAACTAAATCTCTACAATGGCAGTCAAACTTTAACTAGGCCTACTTAGTCTACTAATGCCAACGGGAATTCCCAATTGTTTGGGTATTCAACAAAAGTTATATTAAAAAAAAACAAGTAATTAAAAAAAGTCTAGTGACAATTTTAGCGCAATTTCCTTGTGTTATCTAAAAATAGCTCTGTCGTAGCGTAAATCAAGAGCAGGGTTAGTAAAACCATTGGTTAGTTATTAAAACGTTTTTTATTAAAAAAATTTCAGTATTTTACATGTTTTATTTACAATAGAGTTACATGACTAAAAACCATTGCGCGCACTGCTACCGAACGTGACGTCGCAGCCATTGAACGTGATGGCGCAGCTATTGAACGTGATTACGCGTGTGGTGTGGTTGCATAAAATGCCTACTAATTCGGTCCAAATTTTAATTAATTCAAATTTTTTTTTTATGACCGAACGAAAGGATATTTTTGAAAACTTTCTTCGGCAATATTGTTCTAAATTATGGCAGGAATCGATTGGTACATGTTTCAAGTCGCTAAGTGGTCTGGTTGCCGAGACATGGGCCAAAAACTGCATTTTTTCGAGGTTTTTTGGCTATTCCGGGAAATCCATGAAAGAAACCCGGAATTTTTATGGCCTATATTCATCCTCGTAACTTGCTTAACATAATTGCTTTGGAACTAGTCCTCGATATTGCTTCGTTGAGGAGGAGATACGACTTAAAGCTGCGGACACACATCCATCCATTCATCCATTCCCAGAAAAGATGAGATAATAAACGCAATTCTCCAGAATGGAAATTGCGCTAAAAACCCCACTAAATTACCACCTGTAAAACATCCACGCGCTTCTTCCCACACCAGTCAACCGCGTGTCATTTCGGTGCAGTCATATGTCACCCCCACCCCTCCTCCCCCCCCCCCCCCCCCCCCCACCGCCGCTGTAAACAAAGCCGATGTTTATCCTACCAATACATCAACCATTCTTGTTACGCTTTTGTCCTACATCGTTGGCGCATGTACATTAGGCGGGAATTCCCGTAGTTCTATCTTTGTTGCCCACCGACAAGAAGACGAGAGTCACCGCTAGAGAGAGAGAGAGTGCAACACATCAACACGATACTTATTGTGAGGAAATCGTAACTGTTGGATTTCTACTAAAACATTTTTTTTTTATGTATTGAAGAAAACTATTTTTTTTTTAAATTTTCTTTGAAAGGGCGAAACCACATAATAAGTGAAGTCCACATTTAGACATAATGATCCGTAGTATAGATGAAGTAGAGTTCACAATTCTGTTTTTATTTCCTTGTATGTCTGTAAAATAGATAATATCTACGTATATTATACACATCTTGTGTACTCTGTAGTGACGGATAACTCTGGATTGTTAATCAAGATAAATAGGTGAGATCATGTCCCCTACCTATGGCCTCGTTTGTCCAGAAGGTCGCAATGTATTCATCCGTTAGGCTACCGGACAGGGCTACATGTCGGCTACGTGGGTGGCTACCGGCTACATCTAGCGACAGGCCAGTGGAACAAGTGCAAGCTTGACACGTCAGTGGTAGTTGATGTTATGGTAGATGTTATGGTAGATGTTACAGCCAATTCAATACACTGTAGTCAATACGTCAGTGGTAGTAGATGTTATGGTAGATGTTACAGCCAATTCAATACACTGTAGTCAATACGTCAGTGGCAGTAGATGTTATGGTAGATGTTTCAGCCAATTCAATACCTTGTAGTCAATACGTCAGTGGTAGTAGATGTTATGGTAGATGTTACAGCCAATTCAATACACTGTAGTCAATACGTCAGTGGCAGTAGATGTTATGGTAGATGTTACAGCCAATTCAATAACTTGTAGTTGATAATGTGGTCAAGATGTTTTCGAAGGGTCGCAATGTGTTGGCAAGTGTCGGAATTCTTAAAGTTAAACACATTGTCACCTCGATGTTCAGTTTAAACACATCTCGATGTTCAGTTTAAACACATCTCGATGTTCAGGTTAAACACATCTCGGGGTCGGGGTATATAGAAATAAAGCTGGGTCGGGAAAAGCAGTTTATATTGACTCGAAATTTGTCATAAATGCAGTAAAAAAATGTGAAGACCATCATTAAAGAAATTTCGCTAGTTGTCAAGTAATCTAATTAGCAGATTGTTGACATAAGTCAACTACCACCCACATACCACTGCTGGTGTGCCTAGGTCAACTACCACCCACTGTCGGTGTGCCTAGGTCAACTACCACCCACATACCACTGCTGGTGTGCCTAGGTCAACTACCACCCACTGCTAGTGTCCCTAGGTCAACTACCACTCTACCACCCACTGCTGGTGTGCCTAGGTCAACAACCACCCACATACCACTTCTGTCAACTACCACCCACATACCACTGCTAGTGTGCCTAGGTCAACTACCACCCACTGCTGGTGTGCCTAGGTCAACTACCACCCACTGCTGGTGTGCCTAGGTCAAATACCACCCACTGCTGGTATGCCTAGGTCAACTACCACCTACTGCTGGTGTCCCTAGGTCAACTACCACCCACATACCACTTCTGTCAACTACCACCCACATACCACTGCTGGTGTCCCTAGGTCAACTACCACCCACTGCTGGTGTGCCTAGGTCAACTACCACCCACATACCACTGCTGGTGTGCCTAGGTCAACTACCACCCACATACCACTGCTTAGTATCCTAGAAACCATTTAATTGCGCAACATTTCTTAGCTCTTATATCATTAAACTGTGCCTCTAAGCTCTTCAATTATACATTATAACATAATAGTTCTAATTAGGAAAACAAATGCTAACACAGAGGGCACTAAACGTCAAATTCTTCATCAGGGGAAGTAATTTTTGCAAAAGTTGTAATCTGATGCAGGTGTTCGTAAGATTTAGTCTTAACTTAGTATTGTGACTTTAACAATGCCCTGCACTGTAATTTGGTTGTTTTTTAATTACTGCTCCGTGATATTGAAAATTCATGTGTTCTACACATTCCTATACACACACGCACGCACTCACGCATACATATACAGACACATAATTACGTAGACAGAAATACACACATACACACGTACACTCACGAGCTTCCAAGACAAATATGGCTAACATATGTAAGCCTCCCCCCTCAAAAACTAGCCCCCCCCCCCCCCACCATTCTCTCACTTCCCCAACCACTACCCCCCCCTTCCCACACCCCACACCTTCTCACTCCCCATCCCCCACCGCCAAGATTTCATTCAATCATTGTTTTCACAAGTCGCGGCTTAAGACAATAAACTTTGAATAACAAACCTGTCAAATTATGCGTCTAGATTCACACACACACGCACATAAACACATACATATGTCTGTACATATACACAGCAAAACCTCCTCCCCCCTACCCTTACCAATGTACACACGCCTGCATCGTGGGAGGGGGGAGCCGATGTTCTGCCATAATGCTAACTAAACAGTCTGAGATAAAAACTCACCACCAGCCCACTGCCAGCGGTAGAAGAAAAATAAAGTAAACCCTGACATCGTTTAGCCATCTCAACAGAGTCGTGGGTTCAAACCCCACCCAGACGACCAACCTTTATTTGTGTTTACGCCATACAAACTCATTGGAAAGGTCGTTCACTAGCTAAAGTCAACAGCACTCAGAATATAACCCAAACCCTAGTTTTAACAGAACTTCTTATATTTTATCCATCTTAAACAACCATCCTCTCTTAACTTACCTTAATTTGATAAAACCTAATTTTTACTGTTAAAGGTAATCTTATCTTAAACTTAACCTTAAATGTGACATCCTTCTATAAACTTCGAATTTTCTTTCTTTTCCATTCATCTTAACTCTGAATATAATTATCAATACTTAGCCCCCCCCCCCCCCCCCGCCCCCTCCTCCCAATAGCCTCTCATTCCTCCATGGGTTTCACCACCCTACTCAGTGCCGGGAAGGAATAGGATGGTCAGTGATGGGTCAGGATGGTCCCTGTTGGGTCAGGACGGTCCCTGATGGGTCAGGATGGTCCCTTATGGGTCAGGGTGGTTCCTGATGGGTCTGGGGCTCGGCCATTGTCGCGGGGCCTAGGTTAGAACAGGGATCCTTTTTAGAGCAACAGTAGGCTATCTCGATTACTAGCAACAATAGGCTAAGGTGCATTAGTAGGCTATGTGCAATAACAAAATATGTTGATTATTAGCCATAATAGGCTATCTCGATTGTTCAACAATAGGCAATCTCAATTAGGTGCAACAGTAGGCTTTGTGCAAAAACAGGAAATCTTGATTGCATTCGTAGACTATGTGAACAACAGAATATCTCTATTTTTAGCAGCATTAGGCTATCTCGATTAAGTGCATTAGTAGGCTATCTTGATTAAGTACAACAATAGGCTATCTCGATTAAGTGCATTAGTAGTGCATCTCGATTCGTATGATGCCGCCAACACAGTTTATATTCTGTTAAGATAGATCAATGTCGCTAAGCACTTAGGAATGAACTTCGTAACCTTTTCTACTGCTTGTAGAACAATAACGTGTTTCTTAAAGTGAATTATTATGACTACCACTATTTGGTATAAAGACACGGCTTTTGTTAAATGTGATATAGTGTATATCATTATTTATAAAATTGAGAACTAAAATAGATTACAGTGCTAGTGTTAAACTTAAAACACAAATTAAAAATGTAAAGTACTGGTATTCTCACCAGTTAAAACTTCAAGATATTATCCCCCCCCCACCCCCATCCCCCGCCCCTCACCTAGCCATCACTTACACCCCATTAGCGTTTTATCTGTGACACTGACAGGGCCGTCTTCCACGGGCCTCACCCCCCCCCCCCACCCCTCCCAAGTCGGGGTTTGAGTCATTTATCCCTGAACTTATCGTGTTTTTTTTTCAACTCTCGGCGGGGCAAGACTTCGGCAGGTAAGTTAATTAATAGCTTACATAGATAGAGAAATCTGAGACCGATAATGCCCCTTTGTCTTCCCCTGAAGTTTGAGATCCAAACGAGGCTTGTTATATAAATAGAACAAGGGGACGGAATTAGGTCAGGGAGAAATGTGAGGGGGAATAAAACGATGATGAAAACAATACGAAAGTTTACCATAGTCTACATTTTGTTTACTTTTTGTTTGGATAACTTTTAAAACAGTGTTGAGTGAACTTAGAAAATGTAGAATTTAAGTTCAGATAACTTCGCAAGGTCATTCATATAGGACATGCATCCCACTACAAAGAATATAAATATTGCTTTATATTGAAAGCTTTCCTTTCTAAAACTCTCTGTAAAAAAATGTCAATTTCCTATCTATTACAATATGTAATATCATTTTTATTTACGCAAACGTTTTGTAAAATTATAAGAAGTAGCAAGAGTTTCAAAGTATTTTTTAAAAAGTACTTATAAAAAAAATATTTTGAGAACTTTGGCTCCCAGCAAAGGGACGCAACTATCAGTGCTAACTCGACACGTGGGAGGGGAGGCAACTAGGGTGCGAAGAATAAACTTGATAAGGGAGATAACCGCAGACAGGCAGATTTAAAGCCTAACTAGGGACCTGTTCTTGGCACAGCCTAGCCCGATACCCGTCTCGGAATAAAGTTCTGGTAAAAAAAAAAATGTTTTTTTTAATTTACTAAGGGCCAAAATGGCAACATTGTGCTTGTTCTAACATGCCAGATAAATTTTTAAAACCCCAACGTTAATGAGTGTGATACAACGGTGGCATTCTGTAGAGTGGCACATTAATGGAAGGATTTTAACAGGAAAAATGTGCATGCCTGCATGAATGTGGTGAACACCGTGCTATCAGGCAGGTCAACAATGGCGATAAGTGGCCAGATTTTTACTGCCACCCAAAAGTGGATGGAGGAATAACAGATCCAGAGATTGAAACTTCCTTTCCCAACAAGTCAGATTGTTGGTTAGACGCTGGAGGCTCTTTCGTGAAAGTCAGGACTGGCAAGTTGTCAGTCGTTTCGTGAAAGTCAGGACTAGCAAGTCGTCAGTCGTTTCGTGAAAGTCAGGACTAGCAAGTCATCAGTCGTTTGATGAAAGTCAGAACTGGCAAGTCGTCAGTCGTTTCATGAAAGTCAGAACTAGCAAGTCATCAGTCGTTTGATGAAAGTCAGAACTGGCAAGTCGTCAGTCGTTTGGTGAAAGTCAGGACTAGCAGGTCGTCAGTCGTTTCGTGAAAGTCAGAACTAGCAAGCGTAGTATTTGTTTACGTCACGTAGTGTCTGAGACTACGTCACGAGCGTCTGTGACTACGTCACTGGGCATTTGCCACGACGTCACTATGCGTCTGTACGTCACTGGTGCCTGTCTTTGTGTACGTCACAAGACGTCTGGTCTGTCTGTGTGTCACACAAACAAGTAATGTAAAGCTAAACAAACACTTACATCTCCTTCTTGTGGGCAGAGTAGACATAAAATTGCCTTAAGGCTAAAGTAGACTGATATTCCCTTAAGGTTAAAGTAGACGTATATCCCCTTATGACTAAAATAGACGTATATCCCCTTATGGTTAAAGTAAACATATATCCCCTTATGTCTTAAATAGACGTATATCCCCTTATGTCTAAAGTAAACGTATACTCCCTTTCGGTTAAAATAAACATATATCCCCTTATGTCTTAAATAGACGTATATCCCCTTATGTCTAAAGTAAACGTATACTCCCTTTCGGTTAAAATAAACATATATCCCCTTATGTCTTAAATAGACGTATATCCCATTATGAATAAAGTAGCCGTTTATCCTCCCACTTGTCGATAAAAAGACGAAGAATACAGTCCCGCCTACCCTTTCTTTGTAAATTTGACCCCCTTCCCCTCAATGTTTAAGAATTTAAATGTCAAGATTTTGATAAATGTCAAGATGTTTTGTTCCTTGATCACAAAGCGCTAATCTAACAGGATTTAGAAGGTCATTTAAGATATAAAAATTACCATATAATATTCAAATGTCGGTTTATATAAAATGCTTTGTTTTGTGAAATCAAAAAGTGTGCTGTACACTAAATATCGATATAAAATATAATACTAAATTCCTATTAATAAAACGTTCAAAAAATTACGCTATTATGGTTTAAATAATTATTTGTTTTCGATATTTTGTTTAAATTTTAAAAAATTGTGTTCCATAAAATGCTCATGGCGTATTTGTAAACTACATCGTGAATGAGAGCGATATTTTTTTTCAGCGATGTAAGGGAGGTAAGAAACTTGATAACATGTATTTAACTTGATTATGTCCCTTGGAAACCCTCGTATTTATTTATATTTTTTTTTTCATTACTTTGTGTATGTTCAATTAAATATGACATTTTGTTATCATCTTTAATTGTTTAAGTTCATCTGTATCGGTGTTAATGTCACAAACTTGCCAAGTGCTATTGTCAAAATTTAGAGTACAACTACAACAATGTTGTTGTACAGATGTAATGGTTACAATTTTGGTTGTGTGGATGTGTTTTTTGTTGTGTTTTGTTATCATCGTTATCACATTAAAAGTGAATTATCAGCCGCATCTTTGAACTACGGTTTGCATCTACCGGTGTATGAGGTCAATTAACTTTAGTTTCAGGACTCTTTCTATGCAGGCAGACAGAGATCAAACGGTACAACAACGGTGCCGTTGCTATCTGTGTTGTTAAAAGTAATCAGTATCGCAAGAATAAGTAGAGGGGAAGTATGTCCTGGGTTGAGGGGAGTTCTGCCTCTATATATATATATATATATATATATATATATATATATATATATATATATATATATATATATATATATAATACAACAAAAATACAACATTAAAATAGTAGTTGCGCTATTAGATTCAACAAGTTTCCATGAAAAATCTGAAGTAGAAAGATGACATGTTTCTTTTTAAAAAAAAAACGAAATAAAATTGAAAAAAAAAATCTATACCGTAGTTCCTTAAAAACACGAAAATATTTTTTTAAAGTGTGGGCGTTAAGGTGGGGATAGAAAAACACTTTCTATTTCACTGTCGTCATGACGAACTCCCCACCCTACCCATTCACACCCCCTCCCCCACATTCTTCAAACCTCCCCCCCCCCCCCCACTCCACCACCTTTTTCAACACCCATCTCTCTCCATCTGCACCCAACATAAGAAAAATGTTTTTCAAAATTCTAGAACATTCTACTCCCCTCCCGTCAGAGGTATTGACAGGCTCCCCCGGACGTGTACTTAAAATGCTTTCAGACGACATTAACCCTAACGTTAACCTGAGCGCTAGGCTCCGAAAAACAGCCCGTCAATAAAAGCCTCAATTTCCTAACATTTTTCCCCCTTTTAAAGCGCAGCATTAGAACGTAAGTACAGTTTCTGCTTACGTTTTTTTTACACAAGTTTCAGGGGAGAGAAAAAAAATAAAGTTGTCAAAGGGGCGTAAGTGAGTGGAGACAACACAAATTGAATGCTTTTCTCCCAAAAATCTGCTGACCCAGATTTTTTTCTATTCTTAGATCAAATCGGACACTTTTATCTTACAAGTCTATTAGTTTGAATGTCTCCGATTTTTTTTCCGGAAAAGAAAAGAAATAGTGAAGCTTAAGGTGTTTAAGGCGTCAGGTTTTGAAGGTTAATTTACTGACATAAGGTTTTAATGTGTCACTGGTACACAGATAGCACACATATAGCACACAGAGAGGGTAGATGGGGTGACAGATGGGTGTTGTCACTGACAGAAGGTTTTAATGTGTCACTAGCACACAGATAGTACACAAATAGTACACAGATAGCACACATTTAAAGGACATTAAAGCAAAGGTTACAAAATGTAATGACTTTGTTGTGATGTCTTAGTATCTAGTATGTATCTAGTGTGTATCTAGTGTATATCTAGTGTATATTTGGTGTATATTTAGTATATTTCTAACATATATCTAGTAGATATATAGTATATATATATATATATATATATATATATATATATATATATATATATATATATATATATATATATATATATTTGTGTGTGTATATGTGTGCGTGCGTGTGTGTGTGTGTTTGCATGTCTGTCTGTGTGTAAGTAATCTAGTCAAACTTTTTTTGCCTCCCCTCCGTCCCCACGCACCCTAAGGAACCGGCTACTACAAAAGAAACAGACCGGAAATGAATTTTTTTTTATTAGACTCCAAATCGAATTTAAGTACCATGAGCTAATGAATAGTATCCTCAGCAACTATTTTCGGTTGCTCCCCCCCCCGTCACCCTTTTCCCCATTCACAGACAAGAGGACTACTCTGCGGTTTACTTTTTGTAATGAGAAGCATTGCCTCCCTTTACTTTTGAACCTCCTTTTTTTAAAAACTCCTCCATTTTATTCCTCCGCTCTTTTCAGTCGTCTTCTTGGAGGTTGGAGGCAAACGAAATCTGCGATCTTATTTAGCTAATCATGTTCTAGTGGCCCCAGTTTTTCTGCTTATTCGATTTGCCTTGACGGACTTTGAAGGGGAGATCACCCGGTCCTTGTTAGAGTTACGATGGAAGGACTTCGTCAGCGGTTTATTACTGCGCTGTAGATTTAATTTTCTGGTAATTCTCCAAAAAATTGACAGAAGATGTTACGTCACCGTCACTCTACTGGAGTGGAGGAGATTGCACTTTTGTGACTGTGTGTGTGTGTGGGGGGGGGGGGGGGGGAGGGGGTGGGGGGATGCGGAGGGGCAGTAAAAGTAGAAAAACAGCTTAATGTAACTAATTGAAGACCCTAAACGGAATGTTCGATAATGTCGTAACAGAATAACCTTTCCGTTTTTTTTTTGACTATTCGTGGTCTTAAATGATTCAATTATCTAATTTGAGTTTTACACAAATCAATGAAAAGTGCAGGGGAAGTAGTGTTGATGAGTGTGAGTGCTTAATCAGTGTCCTGTAGGATTGAACAAGGTCAGATCCCAAGGTCAACTAACTGATTGCGCTTCTAAGGGAGAGAACGCTATAAATATAGAACATTTTAAAGTGGTCGGCGTGGTCGGGTTGGTAACGTTCCCTAGTTCGAACCCCCGGGCAGATGAGGCTCTATAGCTGGGGACAGCAAACCATCTTGGAGACACAACTTCAAATTCAAACAACTTCTTGTAGTTTATTCTTTGATGGTCAAAGCCTATAGAGGCAAATCCAGAAAGAAATGTAAATGCAGGCTGAAATCGGAATCAACGGTCAATATGGCGCATAACAAGTTAACCCGTAGGACTTAATTGTGTTGAAGGAAATCTCTTCCAACATTACAATGAAGAACGAAGAAGAAGTAGAGCAATTGTTCCTTGTTACTCACTGAATAAACATTTGGAATTGTAAATCCACGGTCAGACAGGAGGTAGGCTGGTACTGTGCTTTATAAATGTCCATATCCAACCCTAGGTTAATTAGACACGACTGGACATTACACTGATCAAACAATTACTATCATACCAAGTCTATTGAAATAGACGAATTCTACTTCATCTTCATTACCGACTACTGTCATTTCCTGCCTTTAGAACACCTGTCTCTTATGTGGTATTTCCTGACTGTAGCACATTACGTCACTTATATGCTGATGGTATTTCCTGACTGTAGCACTTACTGACCCTTAAGCGTAGCATACAGTTTATGACTTCAGTAGCAGGGGGGGGGGGGGGGGAGAGCGGTACACTTTCTTCGGGGGGACGTGGGGGGGGGGGGGTGTTGGGCTCCGAAGAGATGACTGGAAGAAACTCTGATCAGTAGTTCAACTAGCGCTAAATATTATACCCAGTGGCGTAGCGAGGTCGGGTGTCACCCGGTGCGGCACTTAATGGTGTCACCCCCCAGAGGCATAGAGACCCTTCCCAGGGACAAACTTTCAAATTTTCGATTTGCACCCCCCCCCCTCAAACTTTCGATTTGCACCCCCCCCCCCCTCAAGTTTTCGATTTGCACCCCCCCCCCCTCAAACTTTCGATTTGCACCCCCCCCTCGAGTTTTTCTCTATATATTTTGCTATTTTTTGCCTTGGTGTCACCCCCCTAAATGGTGTCACCCGGTGCGGTCCGCACCCCCCCGCCCCCCCCCCCACGCTACGCCCCTGATTATACCCCCTCCTCCCCATACGTTTGCAATTTTGTGTAGCTACTGGTGTAATATTTAATTAATTTTTAATCAATATTCCGAGTCTAATATTTCTTTATTTTTTTATTCTCTCCAATTTCGTTCTTTAATTCGATCAAATATTACCACCCCCCTCCCCTACACTAATGGAATGTAACTATCGCTCTCATAATTTACGTCAGCTACAAATCATTCTCGTGTGTAACAGTGATCATCTCGTGCTCGCCCACTCTGGAGTAAGAACTTGGTTCAAGTTAGCTTTGTAAGGAGAATTTCATGAGCTGCTAGCAGGCTAGAATCGGGGTAACTAGTGCCAATCATCTGTCCGGCGTCGTGTCTGGGGCCGTACACCCGCACACAACACCAGGTCGCCGGTGATGATGAAAGGAGAAACCGGTGCAACACGATTGTAACCTACGTGTCCGGTTTCCTACCAATTCATAATGGGGAGAGTTGATGAACGAAAGCGAAAATATACCGACTAAGGAATAACAATTGTAGCGTTAATAGGGCGAGTAGTTGATAGACTAGGTGTTGGGTGATACTGCGAACTGAGCTGTTCAAAGTGGTGTCACTGTTTTGATTGATTACACTCTAGTATCTGGGTCGCGACGGTTGTCATGTTTACGTCCGATTGAGGCCAAATCTTGTAACCCAATTCTGAGCCATTCTATTTATAGAGCGATTTCTTTCCACACAATTGCAGTTCCGATGACAAAGCAAGAATATCTAATTTGCAATCCAATTATTTATTAAATTAGCTCTTTAAAATTATATAAAATATGTGTATATCTAATAATAAAATGGAAAATAATCATGCAGTAATGATAATAACAAACTACAAGCAAATAACAAAGAACCTACAAACCAACTTCAAAAAACTAACTAAAATGCCTAACAATTTTTATATATGTTTCTGCGTAAAGATTCCCTAATCATCACTCAAGATACAAGATGTTATTCTACGATAGATGTGAATCTAGATGTGAAACTAAGATAGATGTGAATCTATATGTGAATCTACAATAAATGTGAATCTCCGATAGATGTGAATCTACGATAAATGTGAATCTATGATAGATGTGAATCTACGATAGATGTGAATCTCCGATAGATGTGAATCTACGATAAATGTGAATCTACGATAGATGTGAATCTACGATAGACTTGAATCTATGATACCCAGTTTTCAACTCTCTACCGGCTAGAGTTCAAAATAATTATACCCAGGATCAAGAGCATTAAGATACAAATCTATATTTGAAAAAATATGTAAGTACCGCTCAATAAATCTACGGCCACGGTAAAAGCAGCGTAAGGACCACTCCGCCCCCAGTACTTAGTTCTTTAAATGCGCTTTAAAGCGTTATTGATTGCTGATAGTGCTCACGGTACCAGCATATGAGGCTCCCCTTCCCCCTCCTCCACACGTCAACACACGCCGGAAATAGGAGTTCTGAGGAATGTTGGGATAGCATTTTAAACATGCAAGCAAAGGTATAGCTGCATTTCATACATACAACATATAACAAACACAATATATACTACACACAGTCACACACATATATATAAACATACAATATATTGTTAATCTTCACACTTATCCATACCCCACATGTAGCTACATATCACATATAACTAGAATTCATACATAGCCACATATGACATATTCACAAAACACATATACCCGCACACTACAAACATCCACACTCTCATATAAACACACAACACATATAACCACTCACGCATATGTCCACCACATACAGCCACATACCGCATAATGTAGCCACTCCACACACAAACAATTACCCAATATCCACGACAACCCATGGTAAAAAAAAACTCCTTACACCCCTGTTTTCAAAACATAGACTCGCCCACCAAACAATTTCTCATCGTATGACTATTCCCGTTAAGTCAACATTGGTACCACAATTATCATTCTCATTTGCATAAAACCCAACAGACTCCAGCATCTTGGGTCACGTGCCATTCTTCGATAAAATAACCTTAGAGGGCGTGGTGGGGAATAATGACCATATATCGATAACAGCTCCCTTTCGAGCCCCACTATTTATTAGCTGATTCTTTCAAGATTTTCATAAAATGGTTATGTAATTATGCTAAATATATTTGTCAATGGTGTATCAAATCCTGATGATAACAATTTCAACCGGATTATCACAATATAATTAAAATTCATAGTTGTAGACCGCTGTATGAACAAGAATTGTTTCCGTTAGACGAAAGTCAAGAGATTAAATCGAATGATAATTTAAAAGGTCAAGGAAATAAAAAAAAATAAGAAGTTTTTGGCTCAAATTCAAGTTAAACTTAAAATTTTCAATACGTGACGGTAGGTTCATTTTAATTATGTTTTGTGTATAAACAGCAAGAAAACACTGAGTGAAGGGGGAGGAGGTCAAAGAAGGTTAAGAAGTCAAAATGTATTGGCTAAGGTCCTAAGCTACAATTCCTATACGAAGGTTAAGAGTTTAAAGTGTATTGGTCAAGATCTTTAAGCTACGATGACCTATTGTCCAGTTGGTGATGACCTATTGTCCAGTTGGTGATGAACTATCGTCCAGTTGGTGATGACCTATTGTCCAGTTGGTGATGACCTATTGTCCAGTTGTTGATGACCTATTGTCAATTTGGCGAAGACCTATCATGTGATGACCTATCATCCAGTTGATGATGACCTATTGTCCAGTTGGTGATGACCTATTGTCCAGTTGGTGATTACCTATCGTCCAGTTAGTGATGACCTATTGTCCAGTTGGTGATGACCTATCGTCCAGTTGGCGCTGACCTATCGTCCAGTTGGTGATGACCTATCGTCCAATTGGTAATGACCTATTGTCCAGTTGTTGATGACCTATTGTCAATTTGGCGAAGACCTATCATGTGATGACCTATCATCCAGTTGTTGATGACCTATTGTCCAGTAGGACGAGACAGTCATCTATCACTACCCAATTATACGACACCACTGCCATCCTCCTCCATTGCAACAACTCTACTGCCTCCGATGATGATCTAGTATGACTTTAATAAAAACGTATAGATCTAGATCTAAAACTTACTGCCCTGTTTATTGTCAATGTTGCTCTGCCGAGTTCCTGTGACGTATCAGTATGTCATCATAGATGAGCCTAATGTACCAAGGGAGGCCACCACGAATTATCGAAAGGGGAGAAAACTATCTCAGGAACAATCAATTTCCTGACCGAATCTGTCGTGGGTCTCTGAGTGTGAGACCTATCGCTTAGTCTTGGCCTGAACTCCACTGACCACTGGTCAGTTAGTTCTCGGCCAGACGAATGCCAGCGCGGGTGAAAAATGGCGCGAATTTGTTTGCCGTCGGTGAGGCCTCTGATGAGATGATTACGTGTAACTAAGGGGAGGTAAGGTTTGTATTTATTTTTCAGCACACTTATTTTCTCCGTGGAAGTTTCCGATTTCGGAATAAATCATGTAAGTGCGCTTAGATCATAACCGCATCTTCTAGCTGTCTGTGATGGGGGTCGTTGGATATATATATATATATATATATATATATATATATATATATATATATATATATATATATATATATATATATACAAATGAAAAGTCTATATACAGTGTAACAAAACTTACAAATATTCAATTAGTTAACTGTTAATAGTCTAACATTTTCACACCATGTTTTCCCTATATTCGCCTATGACTTAGATTAAAAACAAAAACAAAGAGCAAACTAATTAAAACTAAATTAGAAGCACGAAGTTGAAGTGTTGAAATATATTTTTTTTTCCAGACTCTTAAAAACAGATCGTTTACTTAACCATATACGGACGACATTTGATTTACTTAAGAATTTATAAGCTCAAAGCCCACAAGTGGAGCGCAATGAAAATAAAAATGGAATTACAAATATTGATTTTTTTTAAATAAACAAAGCCATAGTAGGCCTATCTAATTCTACCGGCAAAAAATAAAATGGCGGTTGTTTTTTTATTATTCTGTTTTAAACACAAATTGAGTCTCGTATTATCTGTGTTTAAACTATAAATAAATTCTTTTTCTAGCTGTTTTGCATTTAATCTTTGTGTAAAAAAAGTTATATCATAGAATGAATTATAATATACTATTTAAATCATGGTTTATGTGAGGTGTTCTATGTTGTAGATATTTACATGAAAACAACTTGGACCGTCAAACTAAATAAAATAAAAAGACAATATTTCCCGTGAACAGTTTGTTATTATACATCTTGTTGTCTTTTGTCAGACTTGTTTTTAAAAAAAATTCCAATCGATCTTGAAACCGGATATTGTGTTACTAATTAACTGGATGACATCCGGTGTCACAAGGGGTCAAAACGACGGAAGTAAGAATGTCAATGGTATTGTGGGTACCCAGATGGTCAGAGTGGGGTAACTTACCCTCTGGTGAAATAGTTTCTTGGATCAATTGTGTTTCGGTGAGCGATGGCATTCATTCGCACTGGGTACTGGATCAGACTTTAGAAAAGTAAAGGGAGGTAATCAGTGAATATGGGAAATAACTGGTTGTGTGAGGCTGGAGGGGGGATAAACCGATTGTGACAGGACAAGAAGCAATAAAACAAATATTTAAAAATTGTCTATAATACGTTTTATATGCAAGTAAAATAAAAATTAAAGCAAACTAGCTTCAGCAAAATAATTTTTCACAAAATTATTTTAGATATTTCAAGAGTAACCAATGCTTTACTTAAGAAAGTTTTTGTTTATGTTTTTTAAGTTAATAATTTGCTTATTATAATAAATGTTACTATTTTATTTTTTAAAATTCCGAGTAACCTTGAGATAATGAAATGCAGTGAGTTTACGCGCTTTGACACCAGAGTTTCTTCCAGGCATCTCAGGAGCCCCCCCCCCCCCCCTCCCGTCGAAAGTCAACCGCCCCCCCCCCCCCAAACGAGATGGAATTTATATAGTAAACATACACATTTACAAGTGTCCGCCCCCCCCCCCCCTCCGAAAAATGTTGACAGCCCCCCCCCCCCCAAATATTGAGTGCCCCCCCCCCCCCCCCCGGAGAAAAAAGTCTGGAAGAAACACTGTTTGACACTATAGAACTACTGCCTTCCAGCTGGATGCATAAACTTCCACCACATTTAGATGTGAGTTAGCGGTGTTCTACCAATAAAGCCGGTGTTCATCTAATACACGACGAGTTTATCATCAGATTGATCAAATCCTGCACTAGATATCGAGTGTAAGCCAGTACAAGGCTGACGCGGGTCATATTACCAGAACGTTGAATCAGTGCGGCATTTTGTTTCAACAGAACATCATTAGACACGTGTGTCAATAGACACAGACATACGCACACGAAATAAAACACTCTCACACACAAACATACGAAAACACACACAAACACACGAAAACACACCACACACATGCACGAAACACACAACACACACATACACGAAAACACACCACACATACACGAAAACACATATCACAGAATTACACGAAAACACACAGTACACACACACGAAAACTCACACCACACCCTATGCAAACCACACACATCACTCCCTTTCGGCTTTCCACAATTACACCAAAACACACCTACGACAACACAGAAGTATTTACCTAAATAATTGTAATGCCATGTAGAATATTCGTCTCGAAAAGTCAGTCATTAGTTAGTAATTTAAAGATGTTTTTTAATGAAGAGATCTTGTTTTTTTCATCTGCACTCGTGTAAGTCATAGGTAAATACACACCATTACACCGAACCATCAAAACCTCAAATACTAAACTCACACCACGGCCCTAAACATATAACTTTAACCCTAACCATAACACCTTCTAGGTGTTAAAAGATAAACAAATTACTGCGCTTCATAACATTAAAAGAGTACTGGAAACTTGTTGCTTACTATAACAAGTTTGTAGTTAATTTTATACTTCATGTGATCGTGCTATGTAGTCTAAGACAACTTGCCAATATCTCAAACTATATCTGATCCTAAACCAAATCAAGAGCTTTGATTTGAACCTAACCAGTCTCTAGTCTGAATACAAGACCTGGAATATTTATTTTAAAAAAAAAACTAACATCAAACTGTGTGACAGCCATAAAAAAAGAAAGAAAAATTGAATCAAAGAAAAATTGATGTTTGTAATTATTTTAGAAAGAGCAGGTTTTTACAAAACATTGTTATCAGGTTAAAAAATAGATTTAAACATTCAACGGAATTCAAATTACAGAGCAAAAATAAAACAGCAACGAGAAATTATTCTATTTTCGTCTAAATTATACCAAGGGAAAAGTGTAGAATTTCTTCCTTGGGTGACAGTGGAAAATGTTCGCTTTTTGTTCGTCGTGAAAGCAATATTCCCTCTTGCCCCAGGTGTTCGTGGGGAAAATCAATACAAGATGGCGGAAATAGATTAAAGGCGAAAGAACTAAATTTTATGTTAACAATTGAGGAGGGAAAGCATCTGCCTGTCAGTCTTTAATTCGGTCTGTGTATGTGTGCTTAAATATGTTCGTATGTGTGTTCGTATGCTATTTTGTGTGTGTATATATTTACCTATATATATATATATATATATATATATATATATATATATATATATATATATACATATATATATATATATATATATATATATATATATATATATATATATATATATATATATATATATATATATATATTGCATATTTTAAAATTATAAATAAACCAAATGTGCATGTAAATACGTTATTGTTATTTTAACACCCTCTCACCCCCTCTTCTGAAGTAAATTCATCCTAGCCCTAATCCTCCTCCCCTCCTCCCCAACCGGTCAGTTTATTCCTCTTTTATCCCTCTGCCGGAAATTGTTGCCGGAAAGAAAAAGTGTAAGCCGCTTATTTCAGTCAGATAGCGTTACAGCAGAGAGAAATCTGTTATTGTGGGGCTGTATGAAAGGGCATCATACGTTCAATAGACTGGTCAGCCAATAGATTGGGCTACAAATAGATTGGTCAGTGAATAGATTTGGTTACAAATAGATTGGTCAGTCAATAGATGTGGCTAGAAATAGACTGGTCAGCCAATAGACTGGTCAGACAATATACGTGGTTACAAATAAATTGGTCAGTCAATAGATGTGGCTAGAAATAGACTGGTCAGCCAATAGACTGGTCAGACAATATACGTGGTTACAAATAGATTGGTCAAACATAGATGTGGTTACAAATAGATTGGTCAGCCAATAGATGTGGTCACAAATAGATTGGTCAGTGAACAGATGTGGCTAATAATAGATTTGTACACGCAAATAGATATGGTTAGGAATAGTTTGGTTACACATGAATTTTATGAGCGAATAGATTAGGTTACAGATATACAAATAGAATGTGATCTAATTAATGTAATTACAAATAGATTGTCATTTAAGTGATGTAATTACAAATAGATTGTAATATAATTGATGTAATTACAAATAGATTGTCACCTAACTTATGTAATTACAAATAGATTTTCAGCGAATAGATTTGTTTTCAGGCTACTCACTGTGTCAAAGAACCAATGCGACTTTTGATTAGGTAGGGCCTACATGCATAAGAGAATATTTTACTGTTAACAAAATTTACACCCTGATACGAGTGTTAACATTTCTTGTGATCGACCCATTACATTTTAACGTATCGAACGTTAAAGCTTCAGGACATCCCAAATATTTTTAACTTAACCGATAGCACAATAAATTTCACCTATGATACAGTTTCGCCCACATAAAAAATTATACATTCAGCACATATACCTATTAAATTCGATACCCCAGAAACACAAGACCGCGCTTTTGTATTCGACATAGGAATCGATATTTGAGAAATCGGTTTCGCCCACATCTTAAGCTTATTGCCAAGTTGTTGCCCATTTGAAAAAAAAAAGAAAATTCCAAAAGCTTCCAAGGTTGGATAAAAAAAAATTCCTTGCTAAAATTTTTGACGAAATTACGAAAAAAAAGAAAACCGAAGACGAAACATTCTTCAAACATGTCAATGATAGGGGAGGGAATTGTTTAAGGATCACTCAGTAAATATGTAATCGGGCCAACGTCGCTTTAAACAAACACACAATCTTAAAAAATTGAAAGCTCCGTTATATAATCCAAGTCTTCACCATATAGCTTATTTCTCTAAGTTGGTGCATCGTATGCACAAGCAGGTGGGTATTGGGGTTCAATACGTAAAGCGAGAATCAAAATCACAAGTAAAGAAACACGGAAACAGCGCATGCGTGCGCGCGCATCCATCTATGTATTCACCAAGATGCCGGGCACTTTCTATTTTACGTCGCTAAATACAAAAATAAAAAGGGACACAATTTCAGTGTAAAAAAAATTCTTTAAAAAAGGGAGATAATAATTGAGATCAAAGACGGTGTTTGCGATTGGAGAAATGAGCCTGGTCTTTTAGGGCAGGAAATTTCCTTTCGTTGAATTGTTTTCGATTTCAAATATTAAAAACAAGTATCACACTAAAAATATGTATAAAAATTCTTTAATAAAATGGCTTAAAAAAATGTAACTTTGAACTTGCATTTATAAATGTTAGATGTGGGTTGGGGGATAGGAAGACAAAAGAGGAAGGCGAATGGCGTTAAAATGCAAGTAAATCCTGGAACAAGGAGTCTTAGGGATGCGAAATGGATAGAAAATAGCGGATCTAAGAAAAGGTCATCTTTATGCTATCCATAAGGATTAGCATGGGGAAAGGCAAGGGGGAGCAGTGGGGTTTAGAAAGGCGAGCAAGGGGAGGCAAAGCGGATATTTGTTTTCTCTGGAAATATTCCGATCGTGAGGCAGGTTGGGTTGTTATTGATCACGTGGTTATGACATGTGACATTGACACCCATGCTGGGCTTGGTTTTTTTTTTATGGCGTAACGGTTTAGACACGTGACTAGATTTGGTTTTTTCCTGCTGTAGTTGGGGGGGGGGGGGAGGGAGGGAGGGGCTGGCGCTCATTTGCTGGTTGTTTAGACGTTGTTGCTGTATCATGTGCAGTGGGTTGGTGGTGTAGACTAACGGTGTGGTATGTCAGTGTACGGGTGGGTGGATGCGACACGTGGGTGGGGATAGCCCAAGGGGGGGGGGTGAGGACACACGAGACGGTGGGGCACTTGTTAGACACCCGTGGGTGGACAAGCAAGTTATGACCAGGTTCCGGGTGGTTGGGTCGCCTGTTTGTTTGAGTGGCAAAGGGCATATTCTAGATAGGGTGCATTTTCTGGTAGGGCGCAATGGAAACTGGTTATTGTGTCGTGTGTTGAATTAGAGCCGCAGCTTCGAATCCTTGTCAGATGTGAGCCAGCAACAGCAATATTTTCAACGTAGCTATTGTGTATTTACGGAACTCTTGAGATCTTTGTCAACATATCCAGCTTGTCGTGGAGGTTGTGATTTTCCTGGGTCAAATACACCAGGTAATTACCCCGTTCCGTTGCAATTATTCTCAACAATAAAAAAAACAGTTGACAGGGGTAATTAACATAATGGATAATATTGGGCAGATGGTGTGGAAAGGGGGGGGGGGGTTGGGTAATGGACACGATGGGCAATGTCTTCTTTCAGGTTTTCCATAGATAAATGTGCTGTAACAGCTTATATATATATATATATATATATATATATATATATATATATATATATATATATATATATATATATTGTTGCGGATATAATTCTATCCGCAGTTGTGACATACGAACATCACTCAAACTGATTCGGAAAAAAACATCCTCAGAAGAATTGTAGACATTTGATTAAAAAAGCTGGTCCAGTTCGACATTATTAAAAAACCATTTTCATCTAAATAAGAGACGTTATGATCAGGCGATAGAGCTCACGATTACAAACGCAAAGGTCCCGAGTTCGGATCACACACGTTACCGTAGGGCAGTGTGTGTTTCTTCTAGACTTTTTTCTCCGGGGGGGGGGGGGGGGTGCACTTGAAATTTTCGGGGGGTGGGGTGGGGGGCGGTAGACTTTCTTCGGGGGGGGGGGGGGTCGGACACTGTTAAAAGTATATATTTTCTATATAAATTATATAAATTTCATTTCGTTCGTGGGGGGGGGGGGCGGTAGAAGAGATGCCTGGAAGAAACTCTGCCGTAGGGTATAACACCGTGCTTCCATCCAGCTAAGATGGGCGGATGTAGAAAAAGTCGTGGGTAAGTCTGGTCTTAAAGGGTCATCTCTTGACATTTTTTTAGTGCTTGTGTTATCTGGTACCTTGCCAGGCTACACGGGGACGGCTGTCATGCTGGAGAAACTTCTGGAATCACCTGACTCTCTGACCTTCTCTGGGAGCTGGATCAAGTGTTTGTTCTACTCACTGCGGCTCCACCAGAACCAAGTTTGGACCAGCACGTCCGATAACTCAGCTGAAAGGGGCGATAACTCCACGTACCTGTCTCCAGCAGATGGCGTCTTGGTGTGACCTATGACATCACAGCGGCACCTGGCGGGGTGGATGGTGGACGAGACGGTTCTAGACCAGCGATAAATCTGGACAGGAATCGGAAGTAGGTTGCTATTTATAACAATGGGAATTCCCCAAAAGTCGTTAAATCATTGTGTGTTGCTCTGATGTCCGTATAGGAATAATCTCAACTCATTTACGTATACACTTTCTCAAATAAACGGTGCCTAACAGTGCAAACTCTCGAATTCGATAGATTACATAAGCATTAAAGAACAAGCCTGAAACGGTTTAAAGCGTGATACAAACTGCCAAAGAGAGGAAGTAGCACAACGCTACCCTAAGTAAAAGGCACTGTATGTAAACGATAGGTCAGTGAAGAGCCGCTACTCTAAGTAAAAGACAAATACACTGAATGTAATTGCTACATGTCTACCTAAAGAGCCGCTACCCTAATTAAAGACAAATACACTGAATGTAATTGCTACATGTCTACCTAAAGAACCGCTACCCTAAGTAAAAGACACTGAATGAAAAAGACAGTTAGTAAAGAACCGCTACCCTAAGTAAAAGACACATACACTGAATGTAAAAGCTATATGTCTACTTAAAGAACCGATACCCTAAGTAAAAGACACTGAATGAAAAAAGGCAAATGGATCTCCTGAGATTTTAACATCGATCGACCAACGGGTTGTCGGACTTGAATTTTACTTTCGACCTTTAATACCGCGGGGAACCATCCGCGCCACATAAATATGTAAACTGTGTTTCCAAAACCTACAGTCTGACTATACGTGTGGTTTCTGAGGGGATACGTCTTGTTTACTTAGGGTTCCCCCATCTCACATTGTGTAGCGTTTCAGCTACATCATTAAGTTCACCATTAAGTTTATTATTATATTTGGACAAAAATATTAAGTGTATTTAAAATTGAATTTATATATTCCTGAACAGGATATAATATGCCCACAGGAGTTTGTATACTCATTATATATTTATAAACAGGTTTCCAAATCAATAAATATGGCATTTATAAAGAGTAGACTTATTCAACAGCTAATGGATTTTGTACCACTATGAGAAAGTTTAGAGCACCGATGACATAGTTTAACTTGCTAGTTAGTTATTGTAGAGAGATATGCCTTGCTATGGGTTAGATTGGTGTTGTGGTCTTGGTCTAAGTTGATGTCATATGTGAACTGTAGGAACTCTAGCTATGCTGAGTTTTAGCTCTGACAGAATATGGGATTCCATTATGGCATTGTGAAAGTCTTACAACTCTGGTCTCTCTAAATTCACCAAATGTACAACCTTAGTCTCACTATCAACAACATTATTTAACCTTTTATTTAACCTGTATCATGATCAAGGAAATATACAAACATGTATAACTATAGCTACCCAACTTTACAAAATACCAATAACACAATTTCCCATCTGATACAGTTCGATACGCAATGATATCACCCCCTCCCCCCCACCCACCAACCTACATCTGACATCACCCCCCCCCCCAACCTAACTACGTCTGACATCACCCCCCCCCCCCACCCACCAACCTACATCTGACATCACCCCCCCCCCAACCTACCTACATCTGTCAACGCCCAAGCTAACCACCCTACCCCTGACTTACTTATCTCCACTTGTCCCGTCCCCCCCCCCCCTACAGTGTTAGCCTTGAAGCCGCCATCCCGCCCCTATTTGAAAACCTTTTATTTCATCATTTACCGGATCCACCGGACTACCTGACGGGATCGATAGATCACGTGACTTGCCAGTTTAAAAATAGCCGTCTCTCATTACAAGACAGAGAAGCTTACCCTTTCATTCTCAGGTCATTTCATCTTCCTCAGCGGTCGCGGAGGAATCCAAAAAAACCAGATCTGTTCTATTAAAGATCCGATATCAAAATAGATTAGAGTTGCCCCATAGATGCTGTAGTTGAATTACAATGTGGGTAGGGGTGTGTCTTTTGTATGTAGGGATGAATTTTTTAAAAATAAAATATTGTTTCGGTATTTTTTTTTGTTTTTTTTTTTTTCAACAGAAAAAAAAGCAAAGTAGTAATCTAAAAATGTAGTTTGATACATTTTGAACATCTCATGTTTTTACATATTACATTTCGAGCTTGCTTCTTTAGTTCCGCTAAAACAAAACAAAAATTATCGACCAAAATGTCCTTACAAGACCCGACCTTATAGGACTTTAACAGGACTTTTGTAGGACACGAATAGTATAGCCGTGAACCATTAGCATTAAAATAGGTCCTTAGTTGGACCCCAATATGTCCTCTCCTATAATATTGACGGCAATGTATTACTACCACAAGACCGACGCCCTTATATCATCCACTGCAGATTTGTACTACCACAATATAGAGACGGATGTCTAAGACCGACGCCCTTATATCATCCACTAAAGATATTTACTTCTGTTATATGAAAACAGTCGTGGTTATATAATACACTACATATTTCTACATCCATAATATAAAGACCGATGCCCTTATATCACCCACTAAATATTTCTAATACCACAATATTATGAAGACGAAGCCCTTATATCATCCACTACAGATAGTTACTCCCGTTTCTGTTTTGATGAAGACCAGCATGTTTGAAATGAAATCATTTCTCTCCAGCAATGAAGCTTCAAAACAGAATAACTTAAAAATGACTTAATGACTCCAACATAGCATTGATGAAAGTTTCCGTCATCTTTGACGGCAAATAAAAACAACACGCAAGACAACATCGCGTTGTATCGATATTTTAATTATGCCAATTACACTGGTAATGTCAAGATTAGGCTTGATACAATGGTTAATGACTAGGGTCAAGGCTAGGGTCCATTTTATAACTAGAGGAGTGTTGAAATTGTTGGATCATATATATATATATATATATATATATATATATATATATATATATATATATATATATATATATATAGGCCTATATACAAATATAAATTTAAGTCATCAAAATTTCTACGTGTTTCATCCAGTAAAATTAAAGACGTTATCAACCTTTAAACAAAAATAGCAGAAGGTCGAGCTCGACTATTTAAACCAGCTTTTAAAAAATATAATTCGACTGAGATCGATCAGGAGGGAAGATTTATCGGTTCTAGACGGCGAGTTACCGCTGGGCGGCACGCAACTCGAGTTGCTGCTGATGTCCATTTGGTCGCTGGCCCGGCTTAGCTGGGGGGAGATTAAGGGGATTACCGGGATTACGGGGTTAATTGAAGCAAAGCTAGATAAATGAGATGAGAGATAGAAGCCTTTCTGGGTATTTACATTTTTTTTTACTTCAAAGACTGATACGTATCAGTATTGATTTTTATTTGTGTTATATACTAAAAACTAAATTAAAATTGTGGTTCTGTATTTAGAAGTCCTCATAACGAATCGCAACGTTATAATCAGAAAATTTTGCCCTATCCCTTCTACCATCACTAATTAAACCAGACCCCACAAAAACATAAAATAAACTTTAACCATAAAACAATCATCCTGCTAACGTTATTTACCAAGCTTTTTTTAACAATTAAATTTTCTCTGACGAGTCACACTTCTTGACGACACTCGTGATCAAAATAATCCGCACCCCTCCCTCTCTTCCTCCTGGGTGTGTAATGTTATTTACGGAAGACCACCCCCCTTGCCCTGATTTATTATTTTAATGAGAACATTGCGACACTAGATTAAAATGCGGATTTTAAAAATATCAACGATGGCTAAAAGAATGGAATAAAAAAAGTGGATGCAAAAAGTATGGGATAAAAAGGTGGATGCGAAAAGTACGGAATAAAAGAGTGGATATTAGAGTGTAATGAAACTAACGATAACATCAGTGTATCAGACTCTTGGGAGATTAAGGAGGAGAAATACGTGACTACAGAGTCAACTGTTTGATGTGGAGTAGTTTTCATGGGTTTTTGTGTTGAAATTTCAATATTTGAACCATCCTAAACAGGCTGGGGGGGGGGGGGGGAGATCTAGTAGGGGAGTTAAGATTTGAGGGACAAAAGGGACGTCACTGATCAGGACGTACGAATCAAATGGACGTGTTACCACTCGTGAATTTGTTTTCTAAAATTGACTTATTTAAATATAAACAATGGCGGTGCTATTTTAGGATCTTCGTAGTTTGGGTGCGTGTTGTCCAAACTACCGCCCAGACGCCGTTGGGCGTGCTGAATGAACGGGATGAGTAAGGCTAATCTCCCTCCTTAACAGTGAGTTAGAAGACACCACGCGACCGGTGCGTTTATTGACAGTTGCTACACTGTCTTATATATTTCAATAGGTTTAAAAACAAATTCCAACAAGGATTTGAACCTGTACCAGAGAACACCACACCATGAACGTCTACCGGACAACCGACCTTAGCACGCCCAGTTTGTTTATTTGAAATAAACCACGCGCTGTACCTGTCCAGCAGACTCCAACATGACCAAATTCAAACAGTTTCACCGCTGTACCTGTCCAGCAGACTCCAACATGACCAAATTCAAACAGTTTCACCGCTGTACCTGTCCAGCAGACTCCAACATGACCAAATTCAAACAGTTTCACCGCTGTACCTGTCCAGCAGACTCCAACATGACCAAATTCAAACAGTTTCACCGCTGTACCTGTCCAGCAGACTCCAACATGACCAAATTCAAACAGTTTCACCGCTGTACCTGTCTCCAACATGACCAAATTCAAACAGTTTCACCACTGTTCCTTGAGGCCCTACAGCCCTACACCGTCCTCCCAGCAGACACCACAAGCTCTGGTCTACATGTTCATCTCTGTAAATCAGACCCGACTCCAATAAACAAAAGACAGACCACCAATACGGGTGGCCTTTTGTTCGGCATTATGATCCATTTCAACAACATGGAATGGCTTCCTATGTTTACCCCCCATCACCGTAGCCCACACCTTCTAGCTGCCCTCACCCCTAATCCCTATATACCCCCCCCCCCCTCTGTCTTGTGTAGCGGGCATGCCCTCAGTGGGGCTGGCTTGTTTAATCTAGGTGCATTAGCTTCATGCGATGCCATTAAAACATTGTAAGCCGGAGAGTCTGTCGCTGCGGCAGACAGACCAGACAGAGTGTCTGCCAAGACATGATACCCCCGGGGGGTTCTAACTGTCGTAGTCTGGATACTGATGGAGGGGGTGGGGGAGAAGGGTGGTCTAAGTCGAAATGGAGGGTGGGTCGTAAGGGGTTCGGGGGGGGGGGGGTCGGGATAAGATAATTTTAGTCTATATGGTGGTTAATGGTGTGTTGATGTATCTGGGTGTGTTTGGATAAGGTGAGGGGGGGGGGGGTCGGTCTGTCACAGTCGCTCTCACTGGTGATGGTATGGTGGTTTTGATATGTTTTTAATTAGTGGTGGGGGCGTTAAATCTGGCTGACGATGGATGAATGACACGGGGGTTGAGGGTTAAGTCTGAATGGTGGTTGGGGGGGGGGATATTTTTGCATAGTAGTGGGGTTAAGTCTAGGTGATTGAAGCAGTGGGGTTCAGTCTAGGTGATTGAAGCAGTGGGGTTCAGGCTATGTGATTGAAGAAGAGGGTTCGCAGGGTTGAATGGGCAGTTGACTGGTGTTTTAATGTGGATGGACTCAAAATGAGGAAGGGGGGGGGGTAGTGGCTAAGCTAGGGAGTGGTCAACGGAATAAACCAGCGACACCTCCTAATGAGAAGAAAAAAGAAATGGAAAGGAAATGGTTACTGAAACGGAAAGACTAGAAATAGAAACCGGAAAGGGATTGGGCTAACTGATTAGGCATACACATTAGACGAAGGCAGTGGTTCTTAAACTGGGTTCGATCGAACCCCGTGGGTTCGGTGAGTGAGACTCAGTAGTACGGCGGAGGTCAAGACACACGCGACTCATAAATGATTCATGATCGGATTTTGTCAGTGCGGACGATAGAACTATTAAGAAAGGTTTGGTGAATGCACATACGAAACTGGTGGGGGTTTGGTACCTTCGAACAAGTTAAGAACCATTGGACCAAGGGAATGCAAATAGAGGATAAGAGATACAAGCATGTAATGAATAGAGAGTATCATAGATGATGACCAAACGCAAGTTTTTAGTAGAGGGCCCAAACTCAACGGCAGTTGTGTGCTTCGGGAAATACCCACGTAGTCAGGTGACGTCATAAAAAGATATACATCTAGGATACATAAGTGAAGTGAATACGTCAAGCAAAAGGCCGCAAACAAAATATGTCAAGCAAAATTACTTTACAAACGATGGCAGGGTAATAAACTGTTGATTATTTCTTTAATAACTTTAAATACAGTTATCATAGGAACATTAAACGAAACAATTAACCAGCAGTGCAATCCTCCCCGGGCAAATGGGACAGAGTCAGTCGTCTGCAAGTTCCAAATCCCAGACTCCTACAGGCTAGTCTCAAATATTTGTTTTATCCCGAAGAAATGCCAGATCTACACGCCGACAACAACTGCGCATGTCTGGCGAGACTCGCCGCCATTTTGTAACCCCTCCCTCCCCCCTCTTCCCGTGCAAGCGCCAGGACCAGACTAGCGTCCAAAAAACAGACCGCGGCATAAACAGGCCCTAACTTAAATATTATCTTATCGTTAGCCGGCTTAACTGGCGATAAATCCGGCCTTCTCCCGCCTGTATATTTCTCTGTTTCCGGCTCAGGTCATCCCATCAGAGCGAGGCATGATGGGAAATTTATTAGCCGTCCTCTCACACCGTTCACCCGGGGTGTAACACTCCGCCGCAGGCTTGAGCCCGACCAGACAGATTACTCCGCCACGGCGCTACTTACAGCTCCAAAATGTAAACACAAGTTGTAAACAACTGAGCTAATAGATATTTTTCTTCCTTCACGATCGCATCCTGGAATCTTGTTCTTATTTTTAGTCATACGAGATTTGGAAAGATTACTGAACGTTTAACATTAACGCTTATTTCAAAGGTTAAATAAAACTAGGTTTAATATTCATGTTGTGGCGGAGTCTATTTTAAATCTGACGCATTTTATTTGACATTGGGCCTTGGGGTTTAAATTTTTGGGTTGATGTAAGCTGAAACAAAAATAATTACATGCATTCAGATTAGTTTATTGGGGGCCCGAATCTATTGTAGGGGCCCCGAGTATAAACTACTAGGGAGCCCTGACCCAGTTAACAATATAGGAACCCACATCTACTATAAGCTGCCTACTGACCAACAATGTTTACTCTTAGCTGCGCGGTTGCGCGGCCCGCGCAGTAATATTGAACCTTTCGCGCAGTTTTTTTTATAAAATCCATAGATCCTTGTGTAAAACTTACAGAACACCGCCAGAGTTTCTTCCAGGCATCTCTTCGGGGGGGGGGGGGGGGGGGGGGGGAGTCTGGAAAAAACACTGAACACCGCACATACAAAATACACTTTTTTTCCTCTAGAAGGAATATATCTGACCAGGACTATGTACTGACCACTGACCAGCACTATAAAATTCCTAGAGTCCCAGAGCTGATAACCAAAGGTTGCTTTTATTTTTACATATATACTCCATAAGTCTTTCCATAAAATCACTCGACCAACGGCTATCATTGTATTAAGGTTCTTTTACAAATATACTCCATAAGTCTGTTATATTTCCCAAAAAACGTTCGACAACTGACTGTCCTTTTTAGTTTCTGAGACCGCGGGGGAGACAAATCCCGTTCCACCCAGGAGAGTAATCCTTTTTAGGTAGTTTTCAACATGACATTAAGCAGGTCCCATCCACTCCCCCCCCCCATCCCCTCCCCCAGAGTGACGATTGAGATCCACCGTCCCAGCCCCGTGACACCTCCTGTTAGTGATGGGAGCAAACATTTACACCGGTACACCACGAAAATGTGTGGGTGTCTGGGGTGTGTGGGTGTGGGAAGTGTTTGTGTGTGTGTGTGTATGTAAATGCGGGGTGCAGATAAGGTCAATGGGTTTGAGGTCACTGTACTCACGTTTTGGTTAATATCGGCCATGACCTTGATGAGTCTATTGATGTGCGGTCCAGTTTTATGTTTAAGTATTTATAAAATTAATATAAAATTAAATACACAACTTATTTTCTACTTAAAAAATAATGAATCGCGAGCGTATTATACAACAACTCTGATGAAAACCCTTAACCAATAGTTACATTATGTTATCAACCGATTTCTAAGGCCTAGCCCTCATAAACTAACCCCCACCACCACACATACTCGCAGACCAATTAGCTCCGAAAGTTGGAGGAAGTTCAAGAAATAATAATTAATTAATAATTAAGTCAAAATCTTTGGTAAATGAAAACGTTAAATAAAAAAAAAAAGATAAGAGAAAATTTTCAGAGCAATCAAATTATCAAAAGCGAAATTGTTATTTAACATCATTTTACCTCCACTCTCACCCCCACCCCTTGTAACACCTAAGCTATGCACGATAACAACGAAAAACTGATTAATTACGTACTGAGCAATACTAATAGGAGCAAGCAAGTCAGTAGGCTCCATTTCAGGTTCTTCTGTCAAATTAATAATGCATGACAACAAACGTACATCACAATACAACGCACTCGGCAATCGTAATGTTGATAATAAATGAAAATAAACAGTTAACTACAAGAGATAGATAACACAACACATGATACGCCACAGCACACTGGTCAACAACACGTCCTCTCGCTGTCCACACACCCTAGCACACGCTGTCACCCGTCAACTGACACACCTCACGTGAACACTTCTCGCTCTATGTAAACAAACTCATCCAAGGGCTGCAACTATAAACAAAAAGAGAGTACCTGTCGCTCAAGCACACAACACAATCAGGGGACGCTACATGGAAGGGACGTAATACTTCATATGAACCTGAACTGTGTTGTCTACGGATACCACGACTGAATCGTAAGTCTTTTTTTGGTGTCATTTCTTCCATTTCCTTTAGCTTACACAGCCCAATAAAAAAAAACAGCGTACAATTTGAAGGCTTTTCACTATTACTCCCCCTTCCCATTTTACACCCCTCATAAAGCACACAAAATATCATTCTCTTGGCGAAGTAATTTGGATAAAAGAAACAAATAAAACGCTAAACGGAGCGGCACAATATTAAAACATGAGTTAATTCTACTATGTACTCGGGTCTACAATATGAACACAAATAGGGCTGGGAAGTACGTGAACGAGAAGTTGTGACCTACTTACAAGCCCTATTGAGAACCAATGGTGAATTCTATCAAAAGAACAGTGGGCTGATATATCGAGGTGAAAGAGTTCCTATGCTATAATTTCTTTAATCGAAGAGTACACAAGTTGTATATGTTTTGGAGTCTCTAGAAATTTACTTAACGCGTGCACTAAGTTTAAAGAAGTTGTTTATTGACAAAGTTAAAATTAAAAAATTTTCACAATGTGGGCACATTTTCTATGCTCGTGTATCGCGTTTGCAAGCACCGTATTGTATTGCACTTCATCAACATCAACATCTTTGATTTTCTTTGAGTCCATAAATATTTTCTAATATGGAATCAGTAGTGCTTGGAAAATATAGGTTTTAACGTAAATGCAATGTTTACAAATTTTTAGAAGATAAAAGCTAAAGGGTATGGTTGGAATGGATACAATATGAGAATCACTGATTGCAGATGATACAAGGGTGGGATACAATATGAGAATCACTGATTGAAGATGATAAAAGGGTGGGATAAAATCTGAGAATAACTGATTGAAGATGATACATGGGTGGATACAATATGAGAATCACTGATTGAAGATGATAAAAGGACAGACGCGACCGTATTGAGGATAAGCTGCTTAAGTATTTTTTTGTTGTGATAAACCGCTTTGAATGAGAGCGGTGTGGGGAGAGGGGGGGGGGTTGGAAGGGGTATTCAAGAGATGTGGTTTGTGAATGGTGCTTTCAAATCCACAGGGTCTGATTCTATTTTTAGCTCGGGTGTAGTTGATCAGATAAAAGTCATATTTGACTGCATGAGCGCACATCAACTGGTGTAAGTCATATTTGACTGCATGGGTGCAACAGGTGTAAGTCATATTTGACTGCATTAGTGCAACAGGTATAAGTCATATTTGACTGCATTAGTGCATACCAACAGGTGTAAGTCATATTTGACTGCATGGGTGCAACAGGTGTAAGTCATATTTGACTGCATTAGTGAAACAGGTGTAAGTCATATTTGACTGCATGCGTGCACATCAACATGTGTAAGTCATATTTGATTGCATGAGTGCACATCAAGAGGTGTAAGTCATATATCACTGCATTGGTGCGCACCAACAGGTGTAAGTCATATTTGACTGCATTAGTGCAACAGGTGTAAGTCAAACATGACTGCATGAGTGCACATCAACAGGTGTAAGTCATATTTGACTGCATGATTGCAAAAGGTGTAAGTCATATTTGACTGCACGAGTGCACACACCAACAGGTGTAAGTCATATAGGACTGCATTGGTGCGCACCAACAGGTGTAAGTCAAACATGACTGCATGAGTGCACATCAATAGGTGTAAGTCATATTTGATTGCATGAGTGCATACCAACAGGTGTAAGTCATATTTGACTGCATGAGTGCATACCAACAGGTGTAAGTCATATTTGACTGCATGAGTGCATACCAACAGGTGTAAGTCATATTTGATTGCATGAGTGCAACAGGTGTAAGTCATATTTGACTGCATTGGTGCACATCAACATGTGTAAGTCATATTTGACTGCATTGGTGCACATCAACAGGTGTAAGTCATATTTGACTGCATTGGTGCACATCAACATGTGTAAGTCATATTTGACTGCATGAGTGCAACAGGTGTAAGTCATATTTGACTGCATTAGTGCAACAGGTGTAAGTCATATTTGACTGCATTAGTGCATACCAACAGGTGTAAGTCATATTTGACTGCATGAGTGTACACACCAACTGGTGTAAGTCATATTTGATTGCATGAGTGCAACAGGTGTAAGTCATATTTGAGTGCATGGGTGCACATCAACAGGTGTAAGTCATATTTGAGTGCATGGGTGCACATCAACAGGTGTAAGTCATATTTGACTGCATGGGTGCACATCAACAGGTGTAAGTCATATTTGACTGCATGAGTGCATACCAACAGGTGTAAGTCATATTTGACTGCATGAGTGCATACCAACAGGTGTAAGTCATATTTGACTGCATGAATGCAACAGGTGTAAGTCATATTTGATTGTTTGAGTGCACATCAACAGATGTAAGTCAAACATGACTGCATGAAAACGCATCAACAAGTAAGTCAGACATGACTGCATTAGTGCCCATCAAGAGGTGTAAGTCACATATGACTGCATGAGTATACCTATCTTGATACTTCTTCAATGAGCCATGACATATGTGTCGTTCAACTTATACCTCAGTAGAACTCTATCACATAATCCAAACCACTGCCGACGTCACATCAATAGATGATATAGTTAAAATACACTTGCTACTTACTTTCATTACTATTTGATGTAAGATAAGTCACTCTAAATTTAATAACAATTACCAAATCGTCACATGAAGCTAGATATCAGATTAACTAAGAATAAAAACAACAACAATTCATTAAACCATAATCAATTAAGTCTAATTGCATTACTCTACAGACAGGCAGAAAGACATACAGACACAGACATCAAGCCCTATATAAAGCCCATATATATATATATATATATATATATATATATATATATATATATATATAATATAGTGTAGAATAAAAAAATTTACGTTAAACAAATATATAGAGATTAAGTTTCGAAGAGATGAACAATTCATTAAATGTGCCGTGGACACTTATTTAAAGACGCTAAATGTCATGTTTCCATTGAATGACATTTATTTAACGTCACTAAATGTCATGTTTCTATTGAATGACATTTAAATGTGATGACATAATCACATGACGACATTAACTGAAGTTTATAAAAAAATGACAACCTTTTAAAGGATCCGGAACAATCATGTAAATGAGGAGGTATGTGTTTGTGAACTGTGAGATAAAGTTATGAGAGTGATGAAGTGTATGTGTGAAGATGATGAGGTATATGTGTGGAATTGATGAGGTGTATGTATGAGAGTGATGAGTTATATGTATAGAAATGATGAGATATGTATGAGTATAATGAGGTATATGTATGAGTGTGATTAGGTATATGGATAAGTGTGATGAGGTATATGAATGAGAGTGACGAGTTATATGTATAGTAGTGATAAGATATGTATGAGTGTGATGAGGTACATGTATGAGTGTGATGAGGTACATGTATGAGTGTGATAAGGTACATGTATGAGTGTGATGAGGTATATGTATGAGTGTGATGAGGTATATGTATGAGTGTGATGAGGAATATATATATGAGTGTGATGAGGTAAATGGATAAGTGTGATGAGGTATATGTATGAGTGTGGTGAGGTATATGTATGAGTGTGATGAGGTAAATGGATAAGTGTGAAGAGGTATATGTATGAGTGTAATGAGGTATATGTATGAGAGTTATGAGATACACGTAGAGTGTGATGAGGTATATGGATAAGTGTGAAGAGTCATATGTACGGAAGTGATGAGGTATAAGTTACTATAAGTATAAGTATGATGAGGTATATGGATAAGTGTGATGAGGTAAATGAATAAGTGTGAAGAGGTATATGTATGAGTGTAATGAGGTATATGTATGCATGTGATGAGATACATGTATGAGTGTGATGAGGTATATGTATGAGTGTGATGAGGTATATGGATAAGTGTGAAGAGGTATATGTACGGAGGTGATGAGGTATAAGTTACTATAAGTCTACGTGTGACGAGGTATATGTGCGAGTCTGATGAGGTATAAGTATGAGAGTGATGAGGTACCTGAAAAAATGGTGAGGTTCAATGTTGTGAATATTGAGGCGTACTGACATGTATGATGAGGTAGATAATGAGGTAGATGATGACAACGACGACAATAAAGGACGGCACGAGCAACTTACCGACGTCAGAGGACGAGTCGCTCTGCGAGGCTCCGCTCACACGCGAGGAGCAACTTGCTGCCGGTCTGTGGGTCACGTGACGGGCTGAGATTCCAGAGGACGTCTGTGACACGAGCACATGAACGCGGGGACGGGCAGGGGACGGGCAAGTAGCTCGTCCCGCAGATTTGCTGTCTGTTTTCTGTCATTACACTCTGATCTTCGCCACCATTTTTCTCATATTGATTGCTGAGGGGAAGGGGAGGGAAGGAGGGAGGGGAGCGAGAGTGTGTAGATGGAGAAGGAGAAGGGTGCAGAAAGGAAATAAAAATATGAATGAAAACACTTTGTAGTTTCATTAACTTTAACACTCTTAAAATGCTAGAGTAAAATTAAATAATACTTTATACTTAATTCTAATCACAAATGAGTAAAGTGTGTGAATATATAATTAAATATAGTTTTTAAAAAAGCGATATACAAGAATAACGCTTTAGTATAAAATCTTAAAAAATAAAAGCAAATTCTCAGTTTGAACGTAGATTAAAGTAGGAGGTAATTTAAACCTAGATTTTATAACGGAGATAAAAATAAAATAAATAAAATGAAAGTTATCTCCCCTTTTAACACCGTATTTGACGTGTTCCGTCAATATAGTCATATTTGTATGACAAACAAAACCTGCCCGCCGTCCTACATAACCTGCGTGTCATCCAACATGCCCACCTCATCATGCCAGATCAAAATCTGACCGTTGGACGAGACCTGGAGTCGTCGTGTTGCATGTGTGCGTGGCCGTGAGTCGTGAGCTGGACTCGTACACAGCTCACTCGCGTCAAAGGTGAGATTGAAACGGTGATTGAACCGGTGATTGAAAGGATGATTGGAAGGATGATTGGGAGGATGATTATCTTTTAAAGACAAATACCGGCAGATCAAAGGAATTCGCTATAATGTCGTGTTGGGTTTCAAAGAGCTAAACGAGGAATATAAATATTTAAATGTCGACAAAGACATTAAGGGATCTCTAAGCGATAGAAAAACAAAAGGGAATTTAAGGCGCGTAGAGAAATATTAGAATTATATATATATATATATATATATATATATATATATATATATATATATATATATATATATATATATATATATATAATGTATATATATATATAATGTATATATATATATATATATATATATATATATATATATATATATATATATATATATGTATATATATATATGTATATATGTATATATATATATGTATATATATATATATATATATGTATATATATATATATATATATATATATATATATATATATATATGTATATATATATATGTATATATATATATATATATATGTATATATATATATATATATATATATATATATATATATATATATATATATATATATATATATATATATATATATATATATATATATATATATGTATATATATATATGTGTGTGTGTGTGTATGTGTGTCTGTGTATGTCAATATAGGCTATCTTATATAAATATATATATATATATATATATATATATATATATATATATATATATATATATATATATATATATATATATATATATATATATGTATATATAATATCATGCTATTCATTAAGTCTATTGAGCACACGTATTACTGACTAGGGTGTAAAGAACGATGTTCATCATTTCACATCTCGCTATTAACGAGGTCAGTGGTTAAAACTGAGATTGATCAAAGGGGGATAAAAAATTATTCCCTGACACCACCTCAATACCGCCCTCGCGCAGACTCCCCCCCCCCCCTCCCACCCCTTGCCCTTCCTTCCTTGAACCCCCCACTCTCCGCTTATGGCCGGAGCGGTCATTCACTTGTTGTTAACGTCGTCGTCCCCCTCCACCCCAGACTAGCGTTTTTTTTTTTATTCCAGTTGTCTTAAACTAACAGCAATCTTCTGTCCATTTGGACAACAGTCGGGGGGAGGGGTGGGTGTGTAGATGAGGGGTGGGGGAGTGGAGGAGTGAGTTATGGGAGGAAGGGTGGAGGCGGTGAAACAGTTCGAATGCTATTAGTGTTGAACAGCTTAGTGACGTTATCGCAGGTAAAGTAGAGTTCTTGTGTAATTTGGGTTTTTTTAATTTTTATTTTACTCATCTATTTACAAGACATGCAGCCATATTTTTAAAGCTGTGGTCGTGTTTGAGGTTTCAGGGTTGACAATAAACAGTAAAAAATAAACACATAGCAAAGATCATAGCCGTATAGGTAGATAAACAGAGAGAGAGAGAGAGAGAAAGAGAGAGAGAGGGAGAGAGAGAGAGATCACACACGTGAGAGAGAAACAAAGAGACGAATGGAGAAGTTCGATTGAAAGAAAAAGGAGGACAGCCATTGCACGCACAAAATCTAAACTTTAATAAAAGGCCTAAGAGCACACAAAAACCGAGGTTACTGGGGGAAATTGCAGAAAATCTTCAAAAAAAGAGAGTCCATTTGATACTGAAATTCGATTAGAAAAAAAAAATATCACCATGCAACTATTTGCGAAGTATTTGACAGAAAAACACGCAGTTTCGAACTGCTCTCATTCTCATTATCTTGGAAGACTGATGTTAAATTCTCAGGTTTCGTTGCTCGCTTTCCCGTTACAAATTTTAGTTTTTTAAGGAATCAGATGACATTCGTTATTTTTATCCCTGTGTCACGCTAATGAAGAAATGTTGGGAGGGGGGGGGATGTTATTGTGGGGTGAGCAATGTTCGCATGTTAACAACGTGAATTGTGGTTGGAGGCGAGAGTTGTGATTTTGGTGTGATAAAGTCGTACAGCTGTTTTGTGACACAGTTTATAGCATGTTAGTATGTTGAAAATTAGCATCGTAAATTAGGTGGGTTACTAACAAGTCTGTGTAGTATGCCTCTCTAGATACATATATATATATATATATATATATATATATATATATATATATATATATATAAGCCTCATCCCTATCTCTACACTTCAACACTTCTAGCTTGGTACACTGGATTACATATGGTGCCTAGTGTTGTTACCGTTATTGAATAAATAAACAATGGTAGATGATAAATCTGTGTTAGGAATCTTAGAAATACTACGTTAGGGTGTATATCAGTATAAATGTTATGTTTAACTACTTGTACGTATATTCCTGATCATAAATATGTGTGTGCGCGAGATGATTATCGGTATAACAGAACTGCACAGCAATATATAACACAATTTATAACATTTTTAGGGACTAAGGCCCTTCCTCGATTTAAGGTATCGATAAATTCCTTAGAGGAAGAAATTCTGTTCCATCGTTTAAATATATATATCTTCAGGATACACACACACACACACACACAGACACACAGACACAAACACAGACATACAAACTCACACATACACACACACACACACACACATATATATATATATATATATATATATATATATATATATATATATATATATATATATATATATATATATATATATATATATATATATAATCTTGTTAGTCTCTATGTGGATCTGTGTGTTGATCCTTGAATGTGCCTTTAAGTCAAGGCACGCGCATGCCTATAAGGGCGAGTTAAAATTTAAACGTGAGAGGTTTAATGAAGCTGAAATAGTTTCACGTGGTGGCCTAGTTGTGCACTTAAAATCAATCAGCAGAGATTAGCGTAGGATTAGCGTTAGGATTAGCGTTAATACGTGAGATGAGTGCCGGTGACTTAGAGTTTCAGAGTTACCTCCTCCCTCATGCTGGGGGCTGGGCGGGTGTGAGCAGTTCTTCGGTGATGGTGTGTGTTTGTGTGTGGGGGTGGGGGTTGTAGTATAATAGTATTGGTACTGTGATGCAGGCAGATGCTATTGTGTTTTTGCGTAGGAAAGGTGGGTGGGGCGTGTAAGAGCTTTCCACTTTGATTTTCAAACTTCATGTGAAATTTATTAATATCACATTTTGCTTCTTTAAACTCGTAAATTTAGTACTAAAAAGGTTTCTAAAGCGGTTTGGGTGAATGATTTAAATTACGTTGCAACCTTTATAGTCGACCCATAATGACTACTCCCTCAGCTAGCTATATTTCTACAATACTTGCCTTATGTAGTGTTGTTATAATTATAACGTCATAATATACGTGTGGCTAGATTATATTTCAATTGACAAACAAGTCCACTTCGTTATTCCTTCTTTTATTTTCCAAGACAGCCGCTCCATACTGTAACCCTTTGAAGAAAATCCATTTTTTTCATCTGCTCATGTCCTCGCCATATTCTCCCCTCCCTCCCCCTCTCTACACCATTCCCCCCCCCCCCCCCCCACACACACACGGCGAGAATTATTGGCCCGAACTAAACACCATCAAAAGACGCCCCAGGCTGAATTTGGCGGGACATAATAATGCAGCTCTCCCTCCATAATTCAAATAATTCACCGCAGTCTGCCTGCAAGCATGCCCGAGTTTCTCCTTCAGTTCATCCTGCTGGTCAGGCGGAGAAGGAAGGAATTCAAGGAAAAGGAAGGAATTCAAGGAAAAGAAGTAATTCATGGAAAAGGAAGGAGTTCAGAGAAAAGAAAGGAATCTCAGAAAATGATGGAGTGCAAGAAAAAGGAAGGAATCTCAGAAAATGATGGAGTGCAAGAAAAAGGAAGATATGCTCAAAAAGGAAGGAATCTTAGAAAAAGGAAGGAATTCAAGATAAATTGAAAGAATTCAAGAAAAAGGAAGAATCACTATAAAAAAGGAATTCAAGAAAGTGGAAGAAATGTTGGAAAAAAGATAGGAATGCCAGAAAAAAATGAATAATTTTAAAAAATGAATTTTAAAAAATGCCGGAAAAGGGAAGGCATGCTGCAGAAAGGAAGGTTAGTAATGGTGAAAAAACCAGAAAAAGGAAGGAATATTAACAAAAAATAATGGAGTTCTAGAAAAAGAAAGAATGTACCACTCGGTATATTGGGTGCGAAGTCTCGTCTCGTTTGTAAAGTTGTGAGTAGCAGGCGGCTTGTTAAAACAACAACACTAGTTTTCGTAGACAACAGCTCAGACGCTTATAATACTTCGAACCATACCAGTTCACTATGTTGTGGCGAAAATCCCTAAAATTTTAAAGTAGTGGTTCGAAGTCTCGACCATTTTTGAAAAATTTTAAAAATGGAAATTAAAAGAAAACTTAAGTTTATAAACAATATATCAAGCAAAAAATACGCTTATAAAATAACCCACGCCTTAAGGAGTGTGGAAAATAAAACACAAAACATTTATTTCAGCTATCACTAATTGTAATTCCAAATGTGTTTCCTTACAAATCAGGAGCGTGTTAATTGTGTTTGGCTATAATGTTAGCTGTCACATTTGTTTTCATTTGTGAGATCGGGGGAGGGGGGATTGTTAACACGTTATTGGTAAATGTTAACATGAAGTTTGATGAATGTTAACATGTCCAAAGAGAATGTTATCATATCAGTTCTCAGTTTAACATTTGGGCGGTGGATTGATTGATGGTGTATATTAACATGTCGTTATTAAATGTAAACATTTAGTGGTTGATAGTTCAGTGTTGAATGGGCCAAAATGCTTATTTCTAAACCTAATACTATTATATCTAGCATATAGTTATAACTGAAAGAGTTAAGCCTAAACATTAACGTTCAACACTGAACTATCAATTTTAATATTAATTAAGAAAGCGTTTTCAATGTTAAAATTGTAAAAAAAAACAACATCCAAGATGGCCGCCGTCACCATGGTTAGTGACGAATGTAAACATTCAGGGATGTTAAAATGACGTTGATGAATGCTAACATTTCAATTGCGAAGATGTAAGTGGGTGTATGTACACATAATTAGTTCACTCGAATCTTCTTTACAAACGAGATCACGTGATATCGTGATCCCCAAAACGTGATCGCTGATAGAGCGTGATCCCAGGCAATTTCAAACGAGTCCTTGACTGTAATATAAAGCTGATCAATGTCATGACCTTGACCTGCTATTGAGACGTGGGCATGTTCAACCTGCCAGATTTGAACAGCGACATCATTAGCAGGGGTAGTGGCAACATCAGGAGCAAGGTAGTGGCAACATCAGCAGGGGTAGTGGCGACATCAGCAGGGGTAGTGGCGACATCAGCAGGGGTAGTGGCGACATCAGCAGGGGTAGTGGCGACATCAGCAGGGGTAGTGGCGACATCAGCAGGGGTAGTGGCGACATCAGCAGGGGTAGTGGCGACATGTTTTTAAAAAGTGATTTTTTAAAGATGGAAACTAAGCTTTGTTAAGATTGTGGACACTGCCACGTTTGTATTACATTCTAAACGACTTTTTAAAAAAATGTAAAATAACTATCAATGTTTTACTTGTAAATATTACTTTCTTTAAATGTAAAAGTGCGCCATCACAATTTGAATCATCCTTTCATGCGCTTGCCTTTATTATAGTCGAAACTTTGTCTACGGTCCATGTAGCTTCATAGTTCCTATCCCACATTTCCCAGTAGCTTGATCATATGATATACAAAACCAAAACACCGATATTGAAAATAGATTTTGGAGCTGAATTACAAAGATAAAATTAAGCTTACAAAAACATACCAATATATAAAAAGTAAGAGGAGAGACAAAAAGTATACTTTAAAGCAGTGGCGTAGGCAGGGGCGGTCATACCCCCCCCCATAGACCCCTCGGTGTATATATATATATATATATATATATATATATATATATATATATATATATATATATATATATATATATATATATATATATATATATATATATATATATATATATATATATATATATAAAGTACGAGGGGGGTGCAAATCAAGTCTGATGGGGGGGGGGATACAAATCGAAAGCTTGTCCCCGGGTAAAAAATTGGAACCCTACCCCCCCCCCCCCCTTGAGACGATCCTGGCTACGCCACTGCTTTAAAGTAATTAATCTAGCTAAAATATTATTTTAGTAACAAGAGTTAACAAAGTGAAACTTTACAAAACTCTATTCTCTTAACTCCCCCCCTCCCCCATTCCTCTCCCACTTCCATAATACGAAATAATCGAGTTTGTAAGCGATATTTTGACCATTATTGGACAGTGTCTGCTCTGTATATGAGACAGAAAAAGTGGAGTGGATAATTTTATTGTTTGTTACGTACCATTAAAACACCGAAAACAAAAACTGCCAGATCTAAAGACTACTATAGAATGAGCATGGGCCCCTAAAGAGGGGTGTGCTCAGACGTCATTATCGAGCATACGCCTGCTTCACGTCTGCTACTAATTCCACTGATGTAGGTCATCGATTGGTGTAGTGTCACTCGTGGCTAGATATGGCAGTGTCGTCGGGGGAGGGGGGGGGGGGGGAGCTCGATATGTGAATCTCACACACTGACGTATACACACACACCACACAAACAAAACATAAACACGAACATCATAAAATAAGATGACACACATACGTTCACACAAAACAAACAAGTACAAGAAACATTTCTCGCATCAACACAGAACACACAGAATCTTATTTTAAGAAGATGGACTAGCCTACACAACAATCTTATTTTAGGAGGTTAATCTTGTCTACAAACCAATCATATTTTAAAGAAGTCGACCTTTCCTTCAAACCAATCTTATTTTTGGAAATTGACCTATCCTTCAACCAAATCTTATTTAAAGAAGATGTTTACTAGAAATTGCTTGGAGTTTATTACAAAATTGGTAGCAACTAGAAGTATCTAGAAGATTGTAAGAAGATTGCTAAAAAATTGTGAAAAAAGATATAAGATTGTAAAAAAAAAAATAAGATTGTGAAAAGACCTGAGAGGTTTGTGGCCAGTTGGCCCTGTATCCCCCTCGTGTGGCCAAGTCTTTAGGCCATGATGGAAGAAACGTGAAACAACTAATTGCAACAATTACAACAACGGTAACATCTCGCTCCCATTTCGGCAGCGCCCAAAAGACTGTAATTTTCTGACCACAGCCCTCCACCCCCGCCCCCGCCTTCGCACTTCCTCCCCCCACCCCCCACCCCACCCCCCCCCCCCACCCCCAGCCCTCGCACCCTCACACCCCTTTGTTCCAAGATTCGTTTTTTTCATCCCACGTCTCATTTTACTGTGGCGGGATAACTCTGTCGGGCTACAATGGTCTCATCAAGGGAGATAATGAGACTAACTACAATAACATTCAATTAATCAAGGGAGGTAACATTTTGAAGAAAAAGGGGAGTGAATGAATTCACAACAGAGTACTCGGGACAGGGGGAGATCACTCAGAAATAAAATAATAACTCTGTTCTTTTAGATCGTGTGTGCGGACAGGGATGGTCAGTCTAGTGTTGAGCTGACCGGAAATAGAAAAAGTCCTTGTGGGCATCTTGATTAGTCTGTCCATTTTTTTATGCTTTATTTTTTCCTCTGCCATTCTTAAGTTCCATCACTAGGCACAGCTATCATTTGATTGACGAGATATTTTCTTCGAGAGCCTTTCTGAAAATTGGGGATTAGGTTTGTTCTAAGAATGAAATACTAATTCAAGGCTCCCCTTCCCCTTCCCACCCCTAACCCCCACCCCATGAAGGGCTATACCAATTTCCCTCGCGCTATCCTTACGAAAAATGTTTACCTTCATCACTATCATTACTTATTGTTTGATTTTACACAAAAATGGTTTTCTATTGTTAAATTTCTTTGATTCAGAAGAAAAGAATGTACTCTTGTGAAGATACTAGATAAAACGGTCAAGATTTAATTTTTGTAAATATTGAGTACAAGACAACAGTATTAGACATGTGACATTTTAATTTTAGAATATTAGTCATGTGACATTTTAATTTTAGAATAATAATCGTGTAAAATTTTAGTTTTAAAATATTGGGCATGTGACATTTTAGTTCGAAAATATTGCTGACGATACACATTAAATCTAGATCAGTAAACCGAAATCTGAGAAATTAGCTATAAATTAAACTTAAAGCTAATCTGACGCATTTCCCTGCTGGTCAATTAACCACCCAACTATGGACTAATTAACCTGGTGCCTGCTTCCTAAACCAAATCCTAACCTAACATCAACACACTTGAACACCACTAGCATATTCCTCATCTTATCTCTCCATTAGATTTCTCACATGCGATATAGAAATCTATCGCGACGAGCACTAAATTTCTCTTTCCTGGTTACGCCTTTGACTAATCTTGTCTATGATGACGTCTACGCCTTTCACTAACCTTGTCTATGATGACGTCTACGCCTTTCACTAACCTTGTCTATGATGACGTCTACGCCTTTGACTAATCTTGACTAATCTTATCTAACCGTCTGATGACGCCTACGCCTTTGACTAATCTTTCATAAACTTATGATGCTTTATGTTCTCTCTCTCTGTACTTAATAACTGTAAACTGAACTGTATTAGTTCTAATCACTGGCTGTAGCTTTAGAACAATGTCCCGTTTTCTAAATATTAATATCTTGTATGATTTTTATCAGTCATTTATCTGACACTAATGTGTCAACCATTATCGTATTCAACGGTCATGAATATTCGTATAACATAGCCATCGGCGTACATTGTTCAAAGAAACTGACACTATTGTACTAGTCTGAATGTACGTAAACAGAGTTAGATAGAACACAAAAGTTACATCACAATAAAGTGATTAGCCGATCCATTGGGGCGGTGTGGGGTAAGGGAGGTGTGGACGGGGGTGGTGGGGGTGGGGGTGCTGGGAGGGGGGTGGGGTGGTATACCACATTAGTTTTATCTGTCATCCACCATTACAATTCAAACTCGCGTGATGGTGTGGTACTATAACGCTAGTTTTTACTTGGGGTGTCAAGGTTAAAGTTAATCTTTTGAACTAGAATTTCAAAGTATTAATAACCAAAAATGTCAACACAACTTGCTAATATTTTAACTTCTTTATTGAGTTTTTTGAAAAGACAGCTGAACAAATTTTTGCTATGATCCCCACCCCCCACCCCAGTGGCGTAGCGAGGTCGGGTGTCACCCGGTGCGGCACCAAATGGTGTCACCCCCAGAGGCGTAGCGACCCTTCCCGGGGACCAAGTTTACGTTTTTGATTTGCGCCCCCCCCCCCCCCTCAAACTTTCTTAAAACACGATTTAACACTCGAATTAATCACTTAATTAAGTGGAATTATCATTTTTCTCTATATATTTTGCTATTTTTTGCCTTATTGTCAGCCCCCTAAGTGGTGTCACCCGGTGCGGTCCGCACCCCCGCCCCCCCCCCCTCGCTACGCCTCTGCCCCCCCCCCCCCACCATTGAGTACTCACACTTCTGATCATTACGTCACGTACGCCAAGCCCGTGCGTCACAATTTGTGTACGAACGAATCCATTAGCCGTCTAGCCGTCTCCCGCTGTTCACGTCAGCAATGTTTACACAAATTTTACACTTGTTTCCCTTCCAGCAAGCTGCTGTGGGAATTCCCGTTAGGCTGTTTATTGTAGATTCGAATTCCCGTTCGGCTGTATATTGTAGATTCGTACAACTATCCCTTGAGTGGGAAAGAGGGGGGGGGGAGTTTTCATATCTGACAATGTTTATAATCGTAGGATTAAGACAAAGTGACACTGTGTTTATATAAATACTAACTCTTTTTAATATTAAAAATGATTGCTTAAGTAGTTAAAACGATTAGTTTCTTTCATACAGAAATTAGTTAAAAGAAAAGGACCCGTTAATTTCACAAGCGAAAAGAAGGAAGAAGGAAAAGGGGGTGAAATCAAGCCCGATAACTCTAGCTAGCAGCAGATGTGGCGAAAATGAAACAATAACAATCGCCTTCTTCGCCTCTGGCTGAGGGAAAAAAAAGTAAATTTGACCTTAATTGGCTTTCACTATAATTAGAGCGACATAGCCACAACGGGGGTAACTTTTCTTTTTAAAACATGTGAGTTGGATCAGTTGTCTTTTTCGCAAGCTTCTGCTATTAAAAGAACTCACTGGACTTGAGAGAGTCTCGAATATCCCGACATGGAAGGATGGGTGACTCCAAGTGTTTCCGATACTGGCCCCTGACTTGTGATTGTCTCCCCTGCGTTGCCGCGTCACGCTAGGCGTCACGAATGGTCGGCGTCATCGGTTCCTGGTGACTGGAGTTGCGGCCCCTGGGGAGCTCTCTTACAATGGAACCCAACCAGGCGCCGCGCCACATTAGCAGACGACCGGCCTCTTTCATTACTAACATAATCGTAATTTAATCTCATTTTTTTGCCGTCGCTCTCTCGATTAATTTTCATTATGCAGTTCTGTTTATTTCTTCTGACAAAATGGATTCATATTTTACTCAATATTGTTTAATTTTAAAATATTTCATTCAAATTTTACTCAATATTATCACATTTTAAAATATTTAATTAAAACATTTTTCAAGCTAATAAAAAACAATTTCCCCGACGAATAATTCTTAGAAGTAGAACTATTTAAAACTAATACTTTTGTACACATATTTAATTATATAAAACTAATAACATTGTACACATATTTAATTATATAAAACTAATACAATGGTACACATATTTAATTATATAAAACTAATACAATAGTACACATATTTAATTATATAAAACTAATACAATAGTACACATATTTAATTATATAAAACTAATACAATAGTACACATATTTAATTATATAAACAAAACAGTGTATTTTAACGCATACACCAATCACTAAAACGTTGTATAACAATTTTGTAGACAATCACCAACTGTATTATGATTTATATAACAATTCCTGACACCACCCTTGTATAACAAAAAACTTGGGACTACAAATGCATTAGAAAATGTTACTTATCGCGAATTGGTCATGGTAAACCGCTTAAAAAAGAGAAGCAGTCATTTTGAAAAATACTAAATTTAAAAAACACAGGAATTGTGAACAGGGGTTGGGGGGGGGGGGGGGGTCGTAGATCAATATAGTTAACAAAGCTTAACGTCGTTTATGAACGACCCCTAAAAATAACCCCTCCTTGTACAGCACCATCATCGACACTCAATTAGTTATAGAGTACACAACTAATTACCCAACATCCATTTTAAAATTACCATTAAATAATCTAATAATTAATTACACCAGGTGTATAATTGTATGATTAATCCGACACTTCATTCAATAAAAATATTGCCCCCTGCCAGATTTTTCTGACACGCTGAATAAAAAAAGGCAAACCCCTGCCATTTTGGGTGCAGAGACCTGAAGTGGGACACCAATTCGATACGTAATTTGAACGTTAATGTTGCATTAGCAGATGCACCAGGGGAGGGGGTGGGGAGGGTGGGGTTTTAAAGGTCGTGTGACACGACCAGAAATGTGGCACAATTCGTAAATGTCAGTTTTGACACATGACCAGCGGTGGATTTAAGCTCCGGGCTCAAATGTTTTGGGGTCCCTGATATATATATATATATATATATATATATATATATATATATATATATATATATATATATTGTTACGTACCCCCTTCTCTAATCCTTTCGAACTAGTCAGGGGATCGTAAACAAGAAGAAGAAAAATAAAATTAAATAAAAGCCAACTTCAGTAATCTCTATTTATTCGCCACAAAATACAACATCTAACATTAACCCGCCACCACATGGAACACAATAGGAAAAATACACAACTATCTACAACAACTAAAGTACTTAGTACGACTACCCTACTTGTCCCTAACCGTCTAGCCTAGCCTAAGTCTAAAACATGTCGTGGCTTTCCACCAGCTCACAAAGACGACCCATGTCTGTCTCCTCTAAGCCTAGCTATCCGAGACGTCCGTCCGTCTCCGTGTGTGTGTCCCGAGTGTCTGTGTCGAGAGTGTCCCCCGGTCTACCCTCCTAAAGTACTCGTCCCCCGTTCTACACCGTGGGAACGATTTTAATTAAGGCCTGACCCTAGGTCATATCCGTCCATGACGGTCCCCTCGGCCCCCTCCGACCTGGAAGGTTTTCCCAGCCGTAAAACACGGACCGTCGCTAGCCTAGATCAAGCATCAACGGTCAGCCCGTGGTGTCACCAGGTAATTTATGGGCTGTTGGCCACGTTAATAGCCGAGTCCCCCAAGACACCAGGTATGCACCGCCCACAGCGTGGTACCCAATCCGGTGTGGCCATCAAAACCCCCAGACTCTCACGGCCTATGCTGGCCAGTGCATTAACATGCCTAAGCATGTCATTTTAATTACCTGGCCCTCCTCGATGGGACCAAACCCAGGTAAAGATGACTTGGGTTCGTAACACCTCCCCCCTTCAAGAAATTAATTCGCCACTTGGTGAATTAATTGAACATCTTACAATTCCTCAAAAGTCCCAGAAAAAACCTAAATAGGACTACATCAATTTAACATCATCATAATTAAAAAGATAAGAAACGTGGATGATTTAGTCACAATAACAAGTTTGACTAAATACCCCAAACACAATGTCATCAAACATGGACATCAAAGTAAATAAAACCGCAAATCTGCAACACATATGTCACTGTCGCAAATAATCTCAATGTTGAAACCAACAGTCTTCATTTTACTGATAGTTACGTCATCAGTCAACAAAACCTGTCAATACAATTAAAAACTGTCACGAATTCATCATCCTGTAAAACATCAATAACACATTTTTTTTTTAAACAAGACATGTAAAAGGTACATTCTTTAAGCCTGAAAACAGTTCATTTTGATTAGAACACTTGCATCCTGGGAAAACATGAAACAATCTATCTTGGGAACAGTTCTAGTAGGTTTGAAACACAAATTAGTTTTCCGTCTTTCGGGTCATCATGAGTCCGTAAACATAAAACTTAAGCCGAACTTTATAACGGCGCAGCACAATTTTAGTGACAGAGTTATTGTCCGTCCACAACAACAACAACTCGCACATAAGGCGTGGTTTCACAGGACTGCTTGCACTAATGCCATGTTTTGACAGGATGTTAATCCTGAACACCGTGTCACACAAAGAGGGAACGAGTACACGCCCCGTCTCCGTGAAAGCAATGGGGTGTGCGCTCGCTTGTACGCACCCTCGGTTGAGAGAAGTAGCGTGACCCGCTGAGGTCACCGTCTCCAGGTGGTTGGTCTTGACCGGGTCGGTCAGAGAACAATAAATCACCTCCGTGATAAGGGGATGGAAGCCTGAGGTAGGCTCAACTCCTAAACAAAAGGTAACGACTTTGCTCGTCACCGCTGACAAAAGATTCACTGTCTCCTCGAACTCGGGACGTAGAACACCATCCACGTGACCTCCAGGTGAGGTCATGGCCTCCAGGTTGCTGGACTTGGTCGGGGAGAAATCAAACACTGCTGTGATAATGGGAGGACAGCCCGTGTTAGGCTCACCTCCAAGACAATGGGTAACGATTTCGTCTGTTACCGATGCTAGCAGAAGATTTGTTGACTCGTCTACCCAAAGGTGTGGGTCACCATTCACATGACCTCCAGTTAAGGTCATGACGCCTTCAAGACCACAAGTGGTAAGGTCTTGATCAGATGCAGTTACTGGTTCAGGTTCAGACGAGGACAGCCTGTTCTCATGGGTATTCACTCTCTCGGTGGTTACCGTGATTTCAGCGGTGGTTGTAACCACTGGTTCTGATATTGACTGCCCCTTTTCATGACTGGTCAACATCAGAGTGGTTGCCGTTATATCATCGGTGGTTGTATCCACTGGGTCAGATATTGACAGCCCCTTTTCATGACTGGCCAATAACAGAGTGGTCGCCGGGATATCATCGGTGGTTGTATCCACTGGGTCAGATATTGACAGCCCCTTTTCATGACTGGTCAACATTAGAGTGGTCGCTGTGATATCATCGGTGGTTGTATCCACTGGGTCAGATATTGACAGCCCCTTTTCATGACTGGCCAATAACAGAGTGGTCGCCGGGATATCATCGGTGGTTGTATCCACTGGGTCAGATATTGACAGCCCCTTTTCATGACTGGCCAACATCAGAGCGGTCGCCGTGATTTTATCTAAACCAATAACTTGCTGAATGCCTTCAGTACTTGTCGGCACACAACTCTCAACTCGTAAGCTATCAGCACGTTTTGACGTTTGTGCTGGTTCTGCTAGGTTAGAGTCGACTTCAGGGACTGAGCCAAAGCTAGTGGCAGCCTTAGTCTGAGACTGACAAAACTCACTACCAACTCTATCAGACAACAAACTATCTTCATCTCTATACCGATCCTCGGAAACTACTACACTAGCCTGAGAGAAAACAGAGACAGATTCTGGAAAGTCAAACAACCCACTAAGCTGCGCCTCCTCCCATAGCATAAGTAAATCCCGTTCCCTCCTAATCTCTAATAGTTTAACTTCATGTCCGAACAGTTTCTCTAAACTTTTAATGTCAATTTCCTTCCAAGATTCTGACATGAATATATCCCTCCTGATCTCTAACAACTTATCCTCTTTTTCTCTCGCGATCTCTAACAACTTAGCTTGAAACTTTCTCTCAATTTCTTCTACTCTAATACGTCCTATCTCATAATATTCTATAGAGTCTAGACACTCCTCCTCTAATCTACCTGTATTTACCAACTCAACACAAATATGATCTCGTAGAACTCTATCTCTATCCGAGACATCAACCTCTAGTCCTAGCTCCTCAACTAGACGCAACAACTCTACGCGACAAAACCTGTCTAAAACTTCTAGAGTTGGACACTCAATAAAACTCATTACGTCCATGATTCACACTTACGGAACTTATTCAGCTAAATGGTGGCGGTTAACTATTAAAAATGTGGCTCACAACAAACAACTTTAACTTAAACATTAAAAGTAGGGCTATCACCTTTGACACTTGAAACAGGTAGACACCAGCTATACTGGGCCAACCAAACTAAGATATCCAGCTACACCGGATCACAAACGATTTACTCACGTATACTGGGAATTGACCCTCCAGCTATACTGAGAAAACCAAACAAAAATTACGAATTTATTCACGTACCTGGGAATGGCCCTCCAGCTGTACTGAATAAACTCGAACACTCCAGTTCCACTGGACCAAACAAAAAACATTCAAGTATACTGGGCATTAATCCCTCCAGCTATACTGAATCAACAAAAAAAAATTCCAGCTCTACTGGACCAACATAAAAATCAAGAAAATAAACTCAGTGTCAATACAAAGGTGATAAGCACGCTACTTACTCAATGTTTGGAAAACTCTCCTGATTCCGTGAACAACTTTACTCTCACTACTCATAAAACTTAAAACTAAAACACAAGCTCGTGAGCCCCCAACTGAAAATGGCATCAAAAGAAACTATTCAACTCGTTGTCTGTCCTATCCCGGACTCTAGCCACCAATTGTTACGTACCCCCTTCTCTAATCCTTTCGAACTAGTCAGGGGATCGTAAACAAGAAGAAGAAAAATAAAATTAAATAAAAGCCAACTTCAGTAATCTCTATTTATTCGCCACAAAATACAACATCTAACATTAACCCGCCACCACATGGAACACAATAGGAAAAATACACAACTATCTACAACAACTAAAGTACTTAGTACGACTACCCTACAGTCAGTACTTGTCCCTAACCGTCTAGCCTAGCCTAAGTCTAAAACATGTCGTGGCTTTCCACCAGCTCACAAAGACGACCCATGTCTGTCTCCTCTAAGCCTAGCTATCCGAGACGTCCGTCCGTCTCCGTGTGTGTGTCCCGAGTGTCTGTGTCGAGAGTGTCCCCCGGTCTACCCTCCTAAAGTACTCGTCCCCCGTTCTACACCGTGGGAACGATTTTAATTAAGGCCTGACCCTAGGTCATATCCGTCCATGACGGTCCCCTCGGCCCCCTCCGACCTGGAAGGTTTTCCCAGCCGTAAAACACGGACCGTCGCTAGCCTAGATCAAGCATCAACGGTCAGCCCGTGGTGTCACCAGGTAATTTATGGGCTGTTGGCCACGTTAATAGCCGAGTCCCCCAAGACACCAGGTATGCACCGCCCACAGCGTGGTACCCAATCCGGTGTGGCCATCAAAACCCCCAGACTCTCACGGCCTATGCTGGCCAGTGCATTAACATGCCTAAGCATTTCATTTTAATTACCTGGCCCTCCTCGATGGGACCAAACCCAGGTAAAGATGACTTGGGTTCGTAACAATATATATATATATATATATATATATATATATATATATATATATATATATATATATATAATTTATCCGTACCGCCTTTCATTCCCCCTCCCCCCTTAGCCCGAAGGATATGGAATTTATATAGAAAATTTATACTTTACCAGTGTCCACAACCCCCCTTCCCGGAGAAAAAAATCTGAAAGAAACGCTTTTTCTTTTAAAGCACTAAGAAGAGGCAATCGACAGACGAAAGTAGAAATATGTAGACGACGCTTCAGAATATAATTTGTATCCACGTGTTCGATGTTCAAAAGTAAAAAGAAATTAGAAAATATTCTAACTTTTTAGATAGAAAACCAGAAAACGTGAATAACTTTTACCGTACAGGATGTACATTGAGTCTAACTAGCAACAAATCCATGCACTTCACACACCCTTCCTCTTAGAGGTCATCCATTTATGACACCCATACAATGTTGTAATTAGACTCCTACCTTGTGTCCACATGCGTCCAGTTTTGAAGAACTCTCACACCCTAAACCCCACACAGGATGTGGACGTTCAAGAAAATTTAACAGAATTTTTCTTAACCTTTCATCCAATTCAATAACATATTTTTAAAGTGTAGAATGCTTAAAATCAGATATTTATTAATTTTTCTAAAATATAATATGATTATTAATGGATGTAAATTATAAAAGTAAAATTGATTATTTGTTGAAAATAATGTATGAAAAGAATAAACCTATGAGCAGTGTTTTTATTGTACTTTATTTATTTTTAGATCCGAATTAACAAAAAAATTAATACATTATTCTACATGTACTTTAATGAAAAACACAAAAAGTTAAACGTAAAGTTTCGGTCACATACAGCTTTAAATCCTTGTGTTAAGTCATGTCCCATATATGATTCTGTTAAATATAGACCCACCTCTCAATTCCACATATACTTTTAGTCATCAACATAGTTGCCGTGATATAAAACTCCCGTTCCGTTGGGTTGAAAAAATAACCACGAGCAGTGCCGTATACATTTTTGCATTGTTTATGCAGTTTAGGTTTTGTTAAAACATCATGTTTGGTGACGTTGAAGGTCACATGGACACACCCCCAACACATAAAGTTGACGGTGCTAGTGTCCCATCCCCCTGCGTATTGACCTAATACATTGATGGTACAAAATAAATTACAAGCTAGGCCTGATTAATAAATTGATGCCTTTGTGATTTAAAACATTGGCAGTCCCGAGTTTAAGGTGTGATGTTCTGTTCTTTAGAGAATGGGACCTAGTGGGTCGGAATGTAGAACATATGACTGCTTACTCAAACTAGCCTGACATACCCAACCCCCCCCATCTCCCCCCCCCCCCCGACACACACACACAATGACCCAGTCGAAATAGTCCCAATAAAAAGTCCCGACATATTGGCTCCCATCTAATGTGTTCCCGACATAACGGGGGCCCGACACATGGGTTCCCAACATTTAGGGTCCCGACATATTGGCTCTCCACAAATGAGCTCATGACATAGGGCCTTCCGACTGATGGGCGCCAGTCAAAAGGGCTCACTAGATATTGGCTCCCGACAAAAGGGCTCCCGTCAAATGGGCTCAAGACAACTGCTCCCAACAAGTGAGTTCACGACATATGCAGGGGTCAGTAGGTACAAAGGTCATCTGACTAAAGGTTGACCTCTGAGACCAGACTTGTTACATTTAGACCAGCAAACGTAGACTAAGAGAAAATACAGTCTCTGATCTTTTGCTGCTGCCCATAGTCCAGCGTCCTCTGCAAGTCTTTGACCACTACGATCCTCGTCTCGTCAATGACGTCATACAAGTAGTCTGGAATGTTCTGGTACTGAGACTCCTCCACAAGCACGAGCACGCGGCGAGGGTTGAGTGACGTCACTGAGTGACTGGCGAACTGGTGAGACCAAGGATAAATTAAATGACCTCATTTCTCTCTACAAAACATTTACATGTCGAGTCATTGAGACCGTTGACTTTCATAAGCATGCACACACATGCACACACACGCATACACACATACATACACACGCATGCGCAAGCTCACACTCACCCACGTACACACACAGTGTAGAAGTGTGGAACTGACCTTGATGACGACGTCACACAGCTGGTACCTGTGCAGGAAGGTGTCTGTGATCACCAGCATGACCCTCCAGCTGTTGCGGATGGCCTTGAAAAACTGCTGGTCCGTGTAGCCGGGGCCAAGGTCACGTTGGTGGATGAAAGTCCTGACCTTTAAACTGTCCTCCAGGAAACTGATCACGTGATTTTAAAAAAAAAGTCTGTTTAGAAAATATCGTATACTTTTGAGTTGCCCCACCCCACTATTCCCAGTCTTTTGAGTACCACCCCCAACGCTAACCCTACCACATCAGGCTAACGCCCTTGACTCACCCACTCAACTGGTGATGGACGAACAGGAAGTCGTCATCAGCGTAGCCGAGAAAGACATCGTACTTGTAGTCGTCTGCAGACAGGACCCGTGCCGGGAAGAGCAGACGACAGATGAAAGCCAGCAGACGAGTCCTGAACCTGAGGACCAGGACAGCCGACAGGAAGGTAAACAGGTGCAGGGACAGCAGGACCAGTGACGACATGAAGTACATGCTGGAGATAGAGTGGGCTGGTTTATGAGGACTCTTTTGTGACTCCACCCTCCAAAAGCAGCTCCAGCAACAGTAGCCCCACCCACCAACAGCAGCCCCACCCACCAACAGTAGCCCCACCCACCAACAGTAGCCCCACCCACCAACAGTATCCCCACCCACCAACAGTAGCCCCACCCACCAACAGTAGCCCCACCCACCAACAGTATCCCCACCCACCAACAGTATCCCCACCCACCAACAGTAGCCCCACCCACCAACAGTATCCCCACCCACCAACAGTAGCCCCACCCACCAACAGTAGCCCCACCCACCAACAGTAGCCCAACCCACCAACTGCAGCTCAACCCACCAACAGAAGCCCAACCCACCAATGGTAGCCCCACCCACCAACAGTAGCCCAACCCACCAACAGTAGCCCAACCCACCAACAGAAGCCCAACCCACCAATGGTAGCCCCACCCACCAACAGTAGCCCCCACCACCAACAGTAGCCCCCACCACCAACTGCAGCTCAACCCACCAACAGTAGCCCAACCCACCAATAGTAGCCCCACCCACCAACAGTAGCCCCACCCACCAACAGTATCCCCACCCACCAACAGTAGCCCCACCCACCAACAGTAGCCCCCACCACCAACTGCAGCTCAACCCACCAACAGTAGCCCAACCCACCAATGGTAGCCCCACCCACCAACAGTAGCCCCACCCACCAACAGTAGCCCCACCCACCAATAGTAGCCCCACCCACCAACAGTAGCCCCACCCACCAACAGTAGCCCCACCCACCAACAGTAGCCCCACCCACCAACAGTAGCCCCACCCACCAATAGTAGCCCCACCCACCAACAGTAGCCCCACCCACCAACAGTAGCTCCCCTTCCCAGCAGTATCCCCACCCACCAACAGTAGCCCCACCCACCAACAGTAGCTCCCCTTCCCAGCAGTATCCCCACCCACCAACAGTAGCCCCACCCACCAAAGCGATTCCAGACCGAAATAACTCCCCCACTGACTCTGATTCCTCCTACAACAGAGCAGTTACCTGCCGTAGCAGTGTCTGTAGAAACCTTGCAGGTCGGCAATGACGTCACTAATCTTCAACCGCTGGCCATCTTGCGATGTGCAGGTGTACAAGTCTCGACCAATCAGAAACTGGCTTCTTTCCAGCCAGCCTGAAATACAAGTTTGATTGTAGGGCAGTGGGTGGAAACTTTGGTAGGGCATAAGGGAGAAGTTTTATCTCAAAGCAAATCTGAAAAATTTAATGGAGTGAAGGTGGGTGATCAACAAAGCCTTGCGTAATGTTTGGGTTAAAACTATTGACGTCACTCACTCTGGGTTCGGGTAAAGGAAAGTTGACCGCACTCAGGGTTAAGGTAAAGGTAACCGCACTCAGGGTTAGGGTAAAGAAATGTTGAAATCACTCAGGGTTAGGGTAAAGGAAAGTTGACCTCACTCAGGGGTAGGGTAAAAGAAAGTTGACCGCACTCAGGGGTAGGGTAAAGGAAAGTTGACCGCACTCAGTGTTAGGGTAAAGAAAAGTTGACTTCACTGAGAGTTAGAGTAAAGGAAAGTAGAACTCACTCAGGGTTAGGGTAAAGTTTACCGCACTCAGGGTTAAGGTAAAGCTGACCTCACCCAGGGTCAGGGTCAAGATTGGACTCACCGAGGAATCTGATCTGCGAGCACATGCAAGCGATGTTGTTCCCGCCAAGCCTGAGCCGGAAGTTTGGCGTCTGCTGCCAGTGGGCCGTCAGGGCCTCCATCTCGGCCTGCTCCAGGTAGGTCACGGCGTTCTCCGAGAGGTCAAGGTACTCCAGGTCAGGGGTGTTACCTAGGTCAAAGGGCAAGCAGCTGAACCGGTTCTTTGCTAAGATGACGTGTGTCATCATGGGATTTCTCCGGAACAGGCCCGCCGGCAGCCGGTTGAGCCGGTTGTTGGAGAGATCAAAGTAGGTCAGATACGGCAGGTTTGCGATGAGCCGGTCACAAGACAGCCGGCTGAAGAAGTTTTCCGGTCGCATAGACTTAAGCCGGAGAATGCGCAGGCCGGGGAAGTCGTCGAAGAAATAGTGCTGCACGTCCATGAAGGTCCCGCTCAGGTCAAACAAGGTCAAGGCCGAAAGCCCTAGGACTCTGCCTGTTCCGGAAATGACGTAGTTGTTGACGATGTACAGGTGTCTCACATTGCCAGCTTGTGTGAAATGAGCGTTTTGGTTTCCGTATCTGGTGACGCCGTTCATGATATCGACCACCCTGAAGGTCCGCAGACTAGGGGGGACACGCAGGGTCCAGTTGACGCCGGGAGTTGGCAGGTTCCCCACCAGGTGGAGCTTGTCTGAAGGATCAGCTGACCGCTCGAGGGCTGGTGAACTTTCTGAGACTGGGCGTCTGGCACTGCGAATACCTTTCCCCATCTTGTCATCCCTGGGCAGGGCGTGTGTGGTGGTGTACATTCTGCCCTGTGTTGGAACGATCTGGGGTAAGTTACGGGGACTTGTTTTAATGACGTCATCACCGGAAGCTATATCATTATACTCATCGTCTGCTGACACACCTTCCAACTTTGGTCTGACGTCATCATCGCTTGACGCCACAGACGACATGACAACCTCTTCGAGTTTCTGTAAGCTGGAAATTTCTAGAACGGCGATTCTCCAGCCGACCCGCCCCAGGTCGTTCTGGGAGAAATCCAAGGTCCTGATGCTTGTCTTCCACTGGGGGCTGATGAGGGCCCCTGGGGCCACGGCTATCAGGTTGCTGTTGATCCACGCCAAGTGCGACAACTCGATCTGCCTGAGGAACTGGGTGGTGATGTTGGTGATGGTACCATCCTGGAAGATGATGGAAGGTGTATTAAAGACTCGCTTGTAGTGCGTTTCTATCAGCGTCAATGACGTCAGCTTCTTGTTGACAAAAGGTTTGAGTGTCCGCGCAATCTGCTGGTTGCCGATCTTACAGTTAGCGATGACCAGGTTCTGCAAGGCGTCCAGTCTCTGGAACGTGTCATTGTGGAACGTGACCTTTCCCGGGTCAACGAACTCGGGGTCAATGGCCAGCTGGTCGAAGTTGTAGACGGTCAGGTTGAGTAGGGGCAGGCCCCACAGGGACTGTAGACTGACGTTGGTGGTGCTGGTCACGTGGGTACACTGCAGCCGCAGGCTCGACAGGTGCGACAGGTTGCGGAACTCTGGTCCCAGGTGGAGCTCACCCGGGGGAGCGTCCAGAGCCAGGGACTCAAGCATGGGCAGGTAGTGGAACAAGTCGCCACCCGCGCCCCGGGGAGCCGCGTTTGACCAGCACCCTTGGTTCCAGTTGTCTGTCAGCTGTAAGGTTTTCAGGCGGGGAACATGGCGGAACACGGCAGGCGGCAGGGAACTGGTGCACGTGACGTTGATAAAGTTGCCCTCAAGGTCAAGGACTTCTAAGTTTTTTAAGCCCCGTAAAGCGTCAGCCTGAGCGAGAATATACGTGTAACGTTCGGTGGGGTGCGGGGTGCTGTGTGATAGGATGTGTTGGGGTTGTGTGAGGTGAAAATGTAGTGGGAAGGGGTATGGTCGGTTGTGTGTGGTAAGTAAATGTTGGAGTGTATGGTGTGTAGGGTGTGCGGAGTTGTAGGATGTGTGTAATGACTAATGTGGTGGTTTGTCTTGTGGTGTGTGTAGTGTATGGTGTGGATAAAGTATGCTGTGTGCTGGTACATCTAAAAACAACAGCCTATCCCTGACAGCCCTGTTATCTATATGCAGCTGTCCTCTACAGCTGTCCTCTACTAACATGTGCTCTACTACCCTGACCCCCTACACCCCTGACCCCCTACACCCCTGTCCCCTACACCCGTGTCCCCTACAGCCCTGTCCCCTACAGCCCTGTCCCCTACAGCCCTGTCCCCTACAGCCCTGTCCCCTACAGCCCTGTCCCCTACAGCCCTGTCCCCTACAGCCCTGTCCCCTACAGCCCTGTCCCCTACAGCCCTGTCCCCTACACCCGTGTCCCCTACAGCCCTGTCCCCTACAGCCCTGTCCCCTACAGCCCTGTCCCCTACAGCCCTGTCCCCTACACCCGTGTCCCCTACAGCCCTGTCCCCTACAGCCCTGTCCCCTACAGCCCTGTCCCCTACAGCCCTGTCCCCTACAGCCCTGTCCCCTACAGCCCTGTCCCCTACAGCCCTGTCCCCTACAGCCCTGTCCCCTACAGCCCTGTCCCCTACACCCGTGTCCCCTACAGCCCTGTCCCCTACACCCGTGTCCCCTACAGCCCTGTCCCCTACAGCCCTGTCCCCTACAGCCCTGTCCCCTACACCCGTGTCCCCTACACCCGTGTCCCCTACACCCGTGTCCCCTACACCCTTGTCCCCTACACCCGTGTCCCCTACACCCGTGTCCCCTACACCCGTGTCCCCTACACCCCTGTCCCCTACACCCTTGTCCCCTACACCCGTGTCCCCTACACCCGTGTCCCCTACACCCCTGTCCCCTACACCCCAGTCCCCTACCCCCCTGTCCCCTACACCCCAGTCCCTTACCCCCCTGTCCCTACCCCCTGTCCCCTACACCCCTGTCTCCTACACACAAACACCTGTCCCCTACACCCCCTGTCCCCTACACCCCAGTCCCCTACCCCCCTGTCCCCTACACCCCAGTCCCTTACCCCCCTGTCCCTACCCCCTGTCCCCTACACCCCTGTCTCCTACACACAAACACCTGTCCCCTACCCCCCTGTCCCCTACACCCCAGTCCCTTACCCCCCTGTCCCTACCCCCTGTCCCCTACAGCCCTGTCCCCTACACCCCAGTCCCTTACCCCCCTGTCCCTACCCCCTGTCCCCTACACCCCAGTCCCCTACCCCCCTGTCCCCTACACCCCAGTCCCTTACCCCCCTGTCCCCTACACCCCTGTCCCCTACACACACCCCTGTCCCCTACCCCCCTGTCCCCTACACCCCAGTCCCTTACCCCCCTGTCCCTACCCCCTGTCCCCTACACCCCTGTCTCCTACACACAAACACCTGTCCCCTACCCCCCTGTCCCCTACCCCCCTGTCCCTACCCCCTGTCCCCTACACCCCTGTCTCCTACACACAAACACCTGTCCCCTACCCCCCTGTCCCCTACACCCCAGTCCCTTACCCCCCTGTCCCTACCCCCTGTCCCCTACACCCCTGTCCCCTACACCCTTGTCCCCTACACCCGTGTCCCCTACACCCGTGTCCCCTACACCCGTGTCCCCTACACCCGTGTCCCCTACAGCCCTGTCCCCTACACCCCTGTCCCCTACAGCCCTGTCCCCTACAGCCCTGTCCCCTACCCCCCAGACCCCTACCCCCCCCCTGTCTACCCACCTGTACAGTGCGGATGTTAGACTGCTGGATGCTGAGATGGCGCAATGTGTCCAACTGCAGAAAGTTGTCCCTCAGATGCCGGATGTTGTTGTGGTCAAGCACCAGCCGAGTTGTGGCGTCTGGAACCCGGAGCGTGTCTTTCTCTGTGACGCCACATCCGGTCAGATTGACCAGCAGCTGGCCGTCTGCTAGGCTCCTGACCCGACCACACGCCACGCAGCTGTTGTCTGGTGCCGGGCCGTCTGCTGACAGGCTGGTGACGTAGGTGCCGTTACAGTTCCAGGCAATGACCAGATCGTACGAATAGCCTGTGACGTGTAAGTGACGTAACACAAGGACGACACACACGAGCAAAAGAGACGTGGGCATGACGTCACGAGCATGCTTGTCTCTCCTGAAAGCATAAACAAAGGCTCTGAATCGACTTCATCTTGTTTAATTGTTTTATTTTTTTATTTAAAAAAATACTCTTATATTGGAGGCAACATTGGAAGTGCTGAGTTACAGGGGGGGGGGGGGGGGGGGGGGGGTTGGGGGAGGGGGGGGAGTACACAGCAAAACATTAGAAAAGGACTGACCAGAGTTTCTTCCAGGCATCTCTTCGGGGGTGCTCTGCCCCCCCCCCCCCCCCCCCCCCGAAGAAAAAAGTTTGGAAGAAAAACTGGGACTGTCGTGTGTGAGGGGAAAGACAAAGGTACAGACATGATATAATTATTGTCAATAGTTTCAGCTTCCCTCACGACTGCAGAGGTGATGAGGGCCAACAGCAGGAAAAAGCTGACATTAATTTGCAACACTGGCGTCAACGATTTTGTACACATTTCACGAACGGTGGAGTCGGCGGTGATGTGCTTGCTTGCGGCACTTCTGTTTACTTTTTTAGTTTCAAAACATTTAATAAAACTATAACATTGTCGAAGTAATAATATAAAGAGAGGAATAAAACAAAGATACGTACCACGTTCTGTAGGCTAGCCTCAAAGTATGACTTCTGATGCAGGCCTGAACTATTTCTTGGCATTCACAAATATCCGGCAAGTGCTCTGGCCGATTCAACCCGGCATGTTGACTAAAGGTTGGTGTAGCGCTGCCTACATGACATCACCGTAAGCCTACCGTATTACCTATTGGACAGGCCCAAGTCTCGCGAGTTCTCGGGGACACCTGACGACATCTTTGTCACGCCCTGCACAAGGGGGTGAGGGGGGGGGGGGGGAGACCAGCTTAACACAGGTAGAGGGGGGAGAAAGAGGTCAAGGTTTAATAACTGTAACATTCGCGGAAATTAAATGCCAAACTATTTTTTACAAAAGGTTAATTAAAAATCAATATAGCCACTTTGTTCTCTATAGTCTACACGGCGACTCGGCGAAAACAATGGACTGGGGGGGGGGGGTATTAGGTGAGAGGTCATATGTCATATCTTAATGTAATTTAAGCCACATATTATCAGACAGTGTGCAATCAAGAACTCCAACCTTACAGCACATCTTCCACATAGTCCCAAACATAAAACAGACCTTAAGCCTACCCAAGCTGACTTAAAAACCTACCCATAATGACCATAAACCCACACAGACCTTAAACCTACAAATACAGACCTTAAACCTACAAATAAAGACCTTAAACCTACAAATAAAGACCTTAAACCTATAAATAAAAACCTTAAACCTACCCACCTCAGGTCCTCAACTTAACCCACTGAGACCACAACTTTTCCTACTTCAACTCTAACTTTAAACCCAAGCAGGCCTACCCCCCCCCCCCCTCACCAAGTACCCTAAAGTTAAAGTTACCCAACGACACTAAATTTAACTGCTAAAACAGACCTCATACCTACCCTAACTTTAAACCACTTAAACCCTAACTGACAAAAGTTCTAATCCCAGCGTTGACTGGCGTTTAATGACCCCGACACTAGCGCCAGTCTATAAAACTGCCCCCAATAACCTCCAGCTAGATAGACACACCCAGAACAAACGAAGGTCTTATACAAACCAAGTTCTTGTGGCATTTTCGTAGGGTTTTCCAAAGGAAGTCACGAAGTCCTAGTGTTAGGTTACCCCCCCCCCCCCCACCCACACACACACCCACACCCCTCCCTACACACACATTAAATTTGTCAACATTGTGAAAACATTTAAAATTAAGCGTGACGAAACTTTGTTTACATTTTAATATTTACTACCTGTATAGGGCTTGCACTGAACTGTGAGAAAAACTTACCTGTAATCGTAAAGGGACGTAACTTGTGTACATATTAAGCATGATTGTAGCTTCATGTATAGCTAACTTCATCAACATTAACGGGTAAGGTTTGACCACACATGAGTTCATTTAGGTCAACACTGAGCTGTATATTTTCACCACACTTTTGTATTGTGTATATTATTAACACATCTCTCAGTGTCTTTTTTTCCAGAAATATTAAATATTAAATATTTCACAGTGTCGTTTTTCTAAAAAAATATTAAATATTTCACAGTGTCGTTTATCTAAAAATAAAATATTTATGCAAGGCCTAGCCGGGACCGTTGTATTTAAATAGACTGGACGTGACATCAACAACCTTCCTTCTATGTTACTGTCACACACAAGTAACAAACATAGCAGCAAGGTCTTCTGTTTTAAAGGTTTTAACACTAAATTAATGTTATACCAACGAACATCATCTAGCATTAAACGGTGTCGTAAAGACAGACAGGGCAGCCCCAGTCAAAATATTACCATGGGTTTTTATCCTAACCATCGCCCACTATCGACATAACTACAGGACATCCACCCATTCAACTCTTCATATAGACACAACTGCAAAGATATTTGAACAACACTTCGCCTTGACGGTATGGAGAACGGGAGCAGGGTGTTAATCCAAGTTTAATATTGAGGCTAGGATTATGATTATCTATCCGGTATTAAATTGAGGTTTTTCAATATCATTGTGTTGACAGAAAAAACTTTTTGTATGGCTTTCATCCCTTTCTTCACCTTTGCATTCTCGACGCTTATGTTTACACATCAACATCAAGAAAAAAAAATAACACATGTAGCCTACACATGTTAATGTTAGTTGAGATATGCACACGTCAATCTAGACGAATGCACATTAGTGGTGGAAAACAAGGGCGGATTGGCCTTGAAGATGCTACTGACGGAAATGTTTGGATGTCAATACAACCACTCAACCAAGGCTGTATAAACGTGTTACACATTCGCGTTGGAATCTATCCGGAAATAAAGGACAAAAACAGCACATTTTTGCTTCTTAGCTGTCACAAATAGTTAACTCTATTTCACCTATGTATACCACATGGGTCACCCCGCCTTTCCACCGACGTCATCAACCACAGCCCACCCAACCCTTCCCCATTTTTAACCTACTCCAATTTGACAATTTAAAAAAAAAGAAATTAAACGGAAAAAAAAGCTTTTAAAAATAAATAAAAACATGTTTAAATAGCAAAACTCGCATTCTAATTATGCACCAAAAAAAATGAAAACAAAAATAACGAGCTTTTAATTACAATGGAGGAATATCAAGCGCCCCAGCTTTGGACTGTTACGTCATCCAGGGGACGCAATCTGCACAGCGAGCTAGAGAAATTAGTGTCACAGCATACAAGGGAAGCAATTATCTGATGGCTGTACTTCAATTCCTGTCACCGGTAGCTCACATAAAAAACCTTGATATCCGGTGTGTACGTCCACGCTAGGGGAGGTAATGAGAGTAGAGTTATTCCCCTTCATGCTCGGGTCACGGGGTCAGGGGTGAGAGGTAAGATGTGAGAGGGTTGTGTATAGGGGCGGGGGTGGCAGGGAAGTTAGTGACTCAGAGCAAGTGTTGTTAGCAGATTCACCAGTGATTAGTTTGAACATTAACAAAAGTGATGTTGTACAGTATTGTACATATGTTCGAGTTGTCGAGTACAAGACTTGACAATTCACAAAAAGAGGTACCATCATAGCTGAGTAGACTCAGGGACGTGCTAGGTACTATCAGATCTGAGTAGACTCAGGGACGTGCTAGGTACTATCATAGCTGAGTAGACTCAAGGAAGTGCTAGGTACTATCATAGCTGACTAGACTCAAGGACCTGCTAGGTACTATCATAGCTTAGTAGACTCAGGGACGTGCTAGGTACTATCATAGCTGAGTAGACTCAGGGACGTGCTATGTACCATCAGAGCTGACTAGACTCATGGACGTGCTAGGTACCATCAGATCTGAGTAGACTCAGGGATGTGCTAGGTACTATCAGAACTGAGTAGACTCAGGGACGTGCTAGGTACTATCATAGCTGAGTAGACTCAGGGACGTGCTAGGTACTATCATAGCTGAGTAGACTCAAGGACGTGCTAGGTACCATCATAGCTGAATAGACTCAGGGGCGTGCGAGGTACCATCATAGCTGAGTAGACTCAGGGACATGCTAAGTACCATCATAGCTGAGTAGACTCAGGGACGTGCTAGGTACCATTATAGCTGACTAGACTCAGGGATGTACTAGGTACCATCAGAGCTAAGAAGACTCAGGGATGTACTAGGTACCATCAGAGCTAAGAAGGCTCAGGGACGTGCTAGGTACTATCATAGCTGAGTAGACTCAGGGACGTGCTATGTACTATCAGAGCTGAGTCGACTCAAGGACGTGCTAGGTACTATCATAGCTGAGTAGACTCAGTGACGTGCTAGGTACTATCATAGCTGAGTAGACTCAGGGACGTGCCAGGTACCATCAGAGCTAAGTAGACTCAGGGACGTGCTAGGTACCATCAGAGCTGAGTAGACTCAGAGAAGTGCTAGGTACTATCAGAGCTGAGTAGACTCAGAGAAGTGCTAGGTACTATCATAGCAGAGTCGACTCAAGGACGTGCTAGGTACTATCATAGCTGAGTAGACTCAGGGACGTGCCAGGTACCATCAGAGCTAAGTAGACTCAAGGACGTGCTAGGTACTATCATGGCTGAGTAGACTCAAGGACGTGCTAGGTACTATCATGGCTGAGTAGACTCAGGGACGTGCTAGGTACTATCATGGCTGAGTAGACTCAGGGACGTGCTAGGTACTATCATAGCTGAGTCGACTCAGGGACGTGGTACCATCATAGCTGGCTAGACTCAGGGACGTGCTAGGTACCATCAGAGCTAAGAAGGTTCAGGGATGTACTAGGTACCATCAGAGCTAAGTAGGCTCAGGGACGTGCTAGGTACCATCAGAGCTAAGAAGGCTCAGGGATGTACTAGGTACCATCAGAGCTAAGTAGGCTCAGGGACGTGCTAGGTACCATCAGAGCTAAGAAGGTTCAGGGATGTACTAGGTACCATCAGAGCTAAGAAGGCTCAGGGATGTACTAGGTACCATCAGAGCTAAGAAGGTTCAGGGATGTACTAGGTACCATCAGAGCTAAGAAGGCTCAGGGATGTACTAGGTACCATCAGAGCTAAGAAGGCTCAGGGATGTACTAGGTACCATCAGAGCTAAGAAGGTTCAGGGATGTACTAGGTACCATCAGAGCTAAGAAGGCTCAGGGATGTACTAGGTACCATCAGAGCTAAGAAGACTCAGGGACGTGCTAGGTACCATCATAGCTGAATAGACTCAGGGACGTTCCACATGGTGCCGGGACTACCTGGCGACATGGGCAGGACGAGACACACGCTTTCAGGTGTTTCAGATAGACGGTGCCATAACTCAGATCCACATCATTCTAAACACACCTAAGAATAGACAAATTCTAGACACCCGACTCTTAATGCACCTCATGACACACCTGCTTATAGAACCACTTGATTTCAGACACCTTTTGGACGACAGACACACCTTACTCTTAACGCACCTCACTATAAACACACCCGACTATAGAAAGGTGAAAGAGTGAAACTTGTTCGTACTTTATTCTGTTCCATTTGAAAAGACTCATGAACAAAAGACTCAAATCTAGGCGTTTTCAAGAAATGCAACTCGTGTTAACTTACAAGCAGGTCAAAGCGTGTATTTGATTTCATGGATTACCTTCCTTGTATTCCCTCGTCCGATCGGCGCTTGGCACGATCGTCAAGGTCGCAGGGGACACACACAGGGTCATAGGCTAATGATCACGTGACTGGCCATGCAGGCACAGGCGGGAGTCATCAATACAGCCTGGAGTCATCAATACAGTCTTGAGTCATCAATACAGGCTGGAGTCATCAATACAGCCTGGAGTCATCAATACAGCCTGGAGTCATCAATACAGCCTGGAGTCATCAATACAGCCTGGAGTCATCAATACAGGCTGGAGTCATCAATACAGGCTGGAGTCATCAATACAGACTGGTCATCAATACATGCTGGAGTCATCAATACATGCTGGAGTCATCAATACATGCTGGAGTCATCAACACAGGCTGGAGTCATCAATACATGCTGGAGTCATCAATACATGCTGGAGTCATCAATACAGCCTGGAGTCATCAATACAGACTGGAGTCATCAATACAGCCTGGAGTCATCAATACAGCCTGGAGTCATCAATACAGACTGGAGTCATCAATACAGGCTGGAGTCATCAATACAGACGGGAGTCATCAATACATGCTGGAGTCATCAATACATGCTGGAGTCATCAATACATGCTGGAGTCATCAATACAGCCTGGAGTCATCAATACAGCTTGGAGTCATCAACACAGGCTGGAGTCATCAATACATGCTGGAGTCATCAATACATGCTGGAGTCATCTATACCGCCTGGAGTCATCAATACAGCCTGGAGTCATCAATACAGCCTGGAGTCATCAATACAGCCTGGAGTCATCAACACAGGCTGGAGTCATCAACACAGGCTGGAGTCATCAATACAGCCTGGAGTCATCAATACAGGCTGGAGTCATCAATACAGCCTGGAGTCATCACGTTCATTTAGTGCAAACCTGGGCTGGAAATGACTGAGGCGGTGACAAAGTTCGTTCTAATGCTATCGTACCGAACCTTATATACGTAGTTTATTTCTTCCTACAATCTTGAATCAGACTATCATCTTACAAACCACTTTGTTTAAAAAAAATAACTATCGTTTTAAATTACAAACATATAAAACAAAGCAACATCAAACTACTAAGAAAATAGAAGAAAAAAAAAAACTAGAGGTTATGTTAATGATACCATTTGTTTTATTTTTAGAACTGGGAGTTTCCGTTCCACCTATTTGTAAAGCGGCAATAGGGCTGGTAAGTAGGTCACCAATCAGTTCTATGGCTCATGCAGGTTTTATTGAGCCGTAGAACTGGTTGGTGACCTACTTACCAGCCCTATTGTTTTCTACTAAGGGTTCATGTTATTTTTTATTGTGTACGTGTTTTCTACTAAGGGTTCATGTTATTTTTTTATTGTGTACGTGTTTTCTACTAAGGGTTCATGTTATTTTTTTATTGTGTACGTGTTTTCTACTAAGGGTTCATGTTATTTTTTTAATGTGTACGTGTTTTCTACTAAGGGTTCATGTTATTTTTTTTATTGTGTACGTGTTTTCTACTAAGGGTTCATGTTATTTTTTTAATGTGTACGTGTTTTCTACTAAGGGTTCATGTTATTTTTTTATTGTGTACGTGTTTTCTACTAAGGGTTCATGTTATTTTTTTTTATTGTGTACGTGTTTTCTACTAAGGGTTCATGTTATTTTTTATTGTGTACGTGTTTTCTACTAAGGGTTCATGTTATTTTTTTATTGTGTACGTGTTTTCTACTAAGGGTTCATGTTATTTTTTTATTGTGTACGTGTTTTCTACTAAGGGTTCATGTTATTTTTTTAATGTGTACGTGTTTTCTACTAAGGGTTCATGTTATTTTTTTATTGTGTACGTGTTTTCTACTAAGGGTTCATGTTATATTTTTAATGTGTACGTGTTTTCTACTAAGGGTTCATGTTATTTTTTTATTGTGTACGTGTTTTCTACTAAGGGTTCATGTTATTTTTTTTATTGTGTACGTGTTTTCTACTAAGGGTTCATGTTATTTTTTTATTGTGTACGTGTTTTCTACTAAGGGTTCATGTTATTTTTTTATTGTGTACGTGTTTTCTCTTGAAACACAACCCGCCCATCCTTTAATTAGCGACCTATCGTGATGTTAATCCACTGTATCTGTGGTGCTGTATGGTCAGGATGATGCTTTGTATACAGATGCCAGAGTGCGTTGGTCAGTGCCTTGGACGTTCTGGCTTATGTCGGGGGGGGGGGGGAGGAGGCTGAACCACGTGACCAGCATATATCAAACAGTTAGTCATACATTTAGGGTTAATAATTTTGTCAGTGATTATTGCAGTTTTGTCCTCTAAACACCATTTCTGAGACACTTCTGTCACTGTGTTATGTACACCATTAACTCGTTCTGTCCGTATCTTTTTATTATGTCCACTGGTGATGTCTAATGTATCAGAAACCTGTAGAGCAGCTTTGTATTCAGCCCAGTTTAGTACAGCCTGTAGAACAAAATACTCACTTCTGATATAGAGTTCACGACTGTTAATTAAGGAAAACAGCTCATCAAACGATAACTTTAAATACAGTTTACTCAAGTAAATAGCAGCAAAGTTCTTTACCATGTAGTTTTTAACTGTGTTCGAGACATATTTAGAATCTAATAACATTGCACTGGATACTATATCTTTAATATTATACATATTTATTTGTTTTTCTGCGAATGTTTCACACAGCTCAATGAGAAATCCAATCTGCAACATATGAGCAGCGTGCCAGATTTCGATGAAGTTGTTTGGACTCAACACGTCTTCACCGGTGTACAAAGTTTTCAGGATTAACTGAAAGGCGGAGACTGATATATCTTGTAGAACTACTCGTCCCTCGTTGGCTTCTTTCATTCCAGACTTCAACACGTCTTCACCGGTGTACAAAGTTTTCAGGATTAACTGAAAGGTGTAGACTGATATATCTTGTAGAACTACTCGTCCCTCGTTGGCTTCTTTCATTCCAGACTTCAACACGTCTTCACCGGTGTACAAAGTTTTCAGGATTAACTGAAAGGCGGAGACTGATATATCTCGTAGAACTACACGTTCCTCGTTGGCTTCTTTCATTTCAGACTTGAGAAGTCCAAGAAAAAATGGCGAACACGCTCCGAAAATGACGCGATGACACTTGATTGAAACGTCGTCAACTTGAACTGTAAAGTCACAAAGCTCTTCATCCGTCCATAATTTATCAAGGCATTTGAAATATCCACTGCATACTTTGCCAGGAACTAACATTTTAGTTGCGACTGATAAAACTGCAAATTAAAAAAAAAGAGAGATACAGATACACTCCTATCCACCTATATGAAACCAATTTTTCAGTTAGCCATCCATGTAACATATGTATGGTTAATTGTACCATCGTCACCTCATCATCTGTCCCATACATTCTAAACCCCTGATCACAGTAATGAATTTTGTATTCAAGAGTAATCATTCATTCAAGACCAGACATTTTATAACTCCCCAAGCAGATCTCAAAACACATGCAGTTTCTTACTTCTCGACTCGCGGTTGTTATGTTTAGGGTCAAGGTTACGTATATGGCCAGATATAAGTTGGGTTCAAGACCAAACGAGAATTTTCACTAGAATCGGGATTTCTAGGTCTTAGCTTTCATTCGTCTTTTGTCGACAAATAAATTTGCATTAAAACAATAGATCTAATAATAAAAAAATACAATAATAGTACGTAATTCAGAATTTAAAGTTAGCTCTCGTACTTTTCAGAAACTATTACTAGATTTCATCAAATTTAAGTCCAGGTCTACGATACTCATTTTATCTTAACCTTAGATCTATCTGTCATAAAAACATGTTTGATAGATATACCTTCTGTTACCAAACTACCAAGTTTAAAAGTATCTTTGATCTTGTATAGTCGGAAGTAATCAATCTCTTCGCCGAATCATAGAAAACGCGTCTGCTTGGTGCAAAGATTTACTTCCAAAAAAATAACCATGCGCACAAGTGTGGGACGGAGTGGTCTAGCGGTAGAGAGCTGGACTGCTAACCCGTAAGTCTCGAGTTCGAATCCGGGTTCAAGTCAGTAGACCGTCCCTGAGTCCACCCAACTCAGATGGGTACCTAACTCACGTTAGGGAAAGTAAAGGCGGCTGGGCATAGTGCTGACCACACTATCTCTTCATATGCCGAGGTCACAGAAACAAGTGAACTCTACTTCACTTGCCCCATAGACCGTCAGGTTTGAAAGGGAAACTTTACTTACATGTGTGAAACCATTGCAGATCTATAATTATAGGCAGATAGGCAGAGTTTCTTCCAGGCATCTCTCATCTTTCACCCCTTCCTCCCCCCCTCCCGTAAAAACGTAAAAATTCTACCCCCCCCCCGGAACGAAATGAAATTTATATAATTTATATAGAAAATATTTACTTTTAACAGTGCCCGCCCCCCCCCCCCCCCCCCGGATAAAAAAGTCTGGAAGAAACACTGATTATGGGGCTGGTAAGTAGGTCACCAACCAGTTTAAATTAAACCTGCATGAGCCATAGAACTGTTTATTGACCTACTTACCATCCCTATATAGATCTAATGGTTTGTACTTTCTTGTATACAGGGTATGGAGAAAGTATTGTTATCGTGCACATACAGGGTATGGAGGAAGTATTGTTATCGTGCACATACAGGGTATGGAGGAAGTATTGTTATCGTGCACATACAGGGTATGGGGGAAGTATTGTTATCGTGCACATACAGGGTATGGAGGAAGTATTGTTATCGTGCACATACAGGGTATGGAGGAAGTATTGTTATCGTGCACATACAGGGTATGGGGGAAGTATTGTTATCGTGCACATACAGGGTATGGAGGAAGTATTGTTATCGTGCACATACAGGGTATGGAGGAAGTATTGTTATCGTGCACATACAGGGTATGGGGGAAGTATTGTTATCGTGCACATACAGGGTATGGAGGAAGTATTGTTATCGTGCACATACAGGGTATGGAGGAAGTATTGTTATCGTGCACATACAGAGTATGGGGGAAGTATTGTTATCGTGCACATACAGGGTATGGAGGAAGTATTGTTATCGTGCACATACAGGGTATGGGGGAAGTATTGTTATCGTGCACAAAAATCACATTTTGACAGTTTTCATCGTTTTACTTCTCAGTACTTCATCATATACGGAGTATAAAGGGACTTATTTTAATCGGGTAAAAATTCTAAATCCAGATTTATCAAAATGTCGTCGTTTTACGCGTAATCGTGTAGGAAAAAATGTGAACACGATAACTTGAGTACCGTTACAGCTAGGTTGTTGAAATTTCATATATAGGTATTAAATCAAATTTGTAGCTCTGTTTTAACATTTCAGCGATTTCCGATAAATGGAAGTGGAATTTATTCTACTTTCATTTTTTCAAAAGCCTATAACTTGAGTACTATTTCAGATAGATAAATGAAATTTCACACGTAAGTAAAAGATCTAATTCTCTGCCGTCTTTCAAACTTTGAGTAATTTCCGTTGACCGGAAGTAATTATTTACGCTATTTCCGATTTCTCAAAAAACGCATATGAATTTAAAAAGTACTTATATTCCGCACTGTTATACACATATTGTTTGCCGTTCACTTGGTGTGCATTTTTTTTCTAATAGATTCTGTTATATTTTTAAAAGTTTAAGTATTTAGAAATTGATTAAAAATCACATCTATATCCCACGTTGCCATCCCCCATATTGTTATATAAGAATATTCGAGAAAGTTTAGGGGAGATCACTCCCGCTTTATTTTATTCAATATTATTTTGATGTAATTTAATTTTAGAAGATGAGGTGTGTAAACAAAAAAAAAACTGAATACAAATTAATTTGACTTTTTATTATATTCCTATTCGACAATGTTCGACAAAAATGGATTGATCGACACTAAGTCCTCAGATATTTCTTGGTTCTTTAATTGACCGTATCAAGTAACATACATCTGCCTAGCAAGGAATGGACCCCCAAACTTTCCCAATCCTAACGTGTTATGCCCTACCTAATCTCAAAGACCTCACTTCAATACATGTCGTCCAATGATTACTATACTATAGGAGTTGTCAGTGGCGTAGACAAGGGGGGGGGGTTAGTAGGTTATAACCCCTCCCATAGACTCACACCCCTATATATATATATATATATATATATATATATATATATATATATATATATATATATATATATATATATATATATATATATATATATGTGTGTGTGTGTGTGTGATTTTATACATATGGAAAAATATTTGAACCCCTCCCATGACCAATTCCTGGCTACGCCACTGGAAGTTGTGTTGAATTATTTTCGTTTCATCAAGTTTCATTTGGGAGCAGCTTCCTACGAACAGAACGGTATGGAATAAGGGAAATAATCGAAACAAAAATAAACAACAAACACGGGTTGCCTCCCATTAATTGTATATTTTACAACATGGATAACACTAATTGTTTAAGGACAGGAATACCTGACCACTGAGCACTTACGTCACCAATTCAACTGACCAAAGAAGTCATCATTTAACCTGACTTTTGCCATACACTGGCCACAACCAGCAGCTTACTATGGGCAAATAAAAAAAAACACACACAAAAGAAAAAAAACAAAAAGCAAAAATAACTACAACCCATGCTTTAAAACCCCTAAAATGAGGTAGCTTTAAAAATAAGAATCTTACAAATGTATAAATATTTATGTATTTGTTTTATTATCAAAATGGACTGCATAGACAACAAAAATAAATGCATTAATTATTTAATTAAATGATATAATAATATTTAATGTGAGAGTTTTGTTTGGGCAACAAAGATTAAAAAAACAAAAAACTATGAGTGAACATAGATTTAAAGTGCTAACAATAGCTAACAGAAAGCTATAGATATTTGGCTATTCATACATAAGTAAGTTACAGATGTTATTACAGATGTTAGACCATTCAGAAAAAATGTGTTAAATCAACGAGAATAAAACAATAAAGAGGCTTAACGAAGATTTAAAAAAAAAAAATTTAATCCGATGTTTGATGCATGATAGTATAAAAATCCATATCAATACAAAAAAAAACAGTCATGATAACAAATTCATAATTATCTATTGTGTTGCTAATTAAACCAATTAATCTATGTTGTTAGGTCAATAATATGTGATGAATAAAAGATGAGTACAAATTGAAAATTGTTAAAATATATACAAAATAAAATTTAAAGATAAAAATCTCATTTTCAAATCAATGTTATATGTGTAACAATATACAAAGGTATGACAATGCAGTTTCATACAAACATATGAAACAACTTCATACAAATGTATGGAACAAAGCTTTATACAAATGTAGGAAACAAAAGCTCATACAAATGTATGAAACAAAAGCTCATACAATTGTATGGAACAAAAGCTTATATAATTGTATGGAACAAAAGTTCAAGTGTATGGAACAAAAGTTTATACAATTGTTTGGAACAATTGTATGAGAATGTAACATCAAACAAATGTTACAAGCAACATGTCTTTTGTATCTGGCACTAAAATTGTTGGGACCAGGTGTTAGCTTGTACAGATAGTTGGTGCTCTAATGATCAGAAATTACAGAAAAAAACATTTCAAATAAAGCTGCCTCTAAAATTGTTTTTCTTCATCTTTACTTGAATTTTTCATCTAGAAAATTCTGTGTAAACGTTCTCCTTCTTTTTTTTTTCAAACATCAGCTTTTTTTCCCCAAATATTTTAATATCTATTTGTTTTAATCACATAGTCATCACTAAAACTATACTAAATACATGTTTAAACCCTATACAAAAATATCAACATTTAGACAATCAAATGACACATATAGGATGTAAGAGGATTAGGAAATCCAATACGATGGAATAAAGAGTTGTATAAGAGATTGCTTATCTGGACTAACATCAGTCAATGATAAAAGATATAGGGCTGGTAAGTAGGTCACCAACCAGTTCTATGGCTAATGTAGGTTTTATTGAACCGTAGAGATGGTTGGTGACCTACTTACCAGCCCTATAACACACATACAAGTACAGGACTCCTGCTTCAAGTGTTATTTTTAATATGGGCCACAACTGCAAAAGTAAGAGTTTAATTACTATCTAGTTTAACGAGAGAGAATTTTTTATTCAATATGCAGATATCATTCAAAGAATGAAACAATTGTATGCATCATAAAAAAAAATTCTGTCTAAAAAAAAAATATAATATCCAGGGTTCCCAATGGCATCAGTCAACATTAACGGTACATGGTGGAATGTTTACATTTGAGTTCAAGATCAGCTGACAGCCAGATTCTTTTAAGAATGAAGATGTGTGTGTCTAATAATAACTTTGAGAAGTCAAAGGTGGGATTGATTTGGAGGGGGGGGTGTTCACAATGATGATAAACTCAACTCTAGAAGATGATGTATCAATTCATCCACCAACTTACATATCCATGGCTCAGGGGGGGGGGGGGGGGTTCCATCCTCTTCATCTAGAATAGGTCTAGGTAAAAACAAAATGAAACATTTGTTTTATGGACCCATCATCACCAAAACAATCCATAATACTTGCTAATTAACCCTCGAATGTGATCATGCTAGCTTAACCAAACATGTGTAGTAGATATATTAATTCTAAAAGACACAACTACCTTATTTAATCTATGCCTAGACCATATAATTATGAATATGATAAACAATATAAATCCATTGCATTACAATAACACATAAATTTGAACCTTGTAGATGAAGGTTATGGCCCTTTGTAGTACAAAACACAATTGTCTCCCTTATATACAAATACAAAGATACAGTGTTTTACTGAATGGAATGTCTACACAAGTTTGTTAAGGCATCTTGGATATAAAGAAATTTATAAAACAACAATCATAAGAAGAAATCTACCAAGGCTACGTGTCACTTCACTACACCTCCAACTAAAACTTATAGAACAGAAAGATATATAAGCAGAACAAAATCTGCATTAGATAATAATTTGAAATACTTTGTAGTAAAAGGTAAATATGATCTATTCTAGAACAGCTCAAAATAATTCAGTGTTTATTATCATGGATTACAGACATGTACAAGTTAACTAGGCTAAAATGACGACAATAATAATTGACAATAATAATTGTTATAACAATCAATGTCTCAGTATACTCTAGGCAGAAAAGGAATGTGTAATGGCAGTTTGATGCATTCACACATAGCTAGTATTTTCTATTTGCTTGTCACTCTTGTTTTTGAAAAACAAGTTAAATATAGGCCTACATGTGTAAACCATTCTATGTAATGTTTTTATACATAATTTTTACGTCCAATAAGATAATCTCTGTTAATTATTAAACTTAACCTCAAGTTCATATCTATTTTATGGTAAATATTGTAAACCCTATATTATTTGAAGAATATATTACTTCATATAAATATTCACTTTTGAGATACTAAAAACACCTGGGTTGCTTCCCTTACAAAAATCAATTTTTATAAATATCTTTACATAACATAACAAAATGTTTCACAAGGAACTAAAACCTCAAGTCTTAATGCACCCAGTTGACCGGCACCCACTGCTGTTTGGACGTCATCTCGTTTAATGATTTACGCAGCAGACGGTAGGTCTCATCGAAGTTGTCGTTGACTATAACCTCGTCGAAGTAGCTGTTGAACTTCAACTCAATGTCAGCACTCTCGTTGACTGTCTTTATGAAGTCATCCTCCTGTAATAGAAATTTTGAAAACATGAAAACATTAATCACACACACAAGTTGGTGTGGGGTAAAGCATTTGACCATATTAATGAAATCATCCTCCTGTAAAAAAAATGTTGAAAACATTAATCACACACACAAGCTTGTGTGGCCAAATGGTAAAATATATGACATCCAACCCAGAAGTCTTGAGTTCGCATCCTATGTTTGAGTTGGTACGCCATCACTGAGTCCACCCAGTTCTGATAGGTACCTGACTCACAAAAGGGAAAGCAAAGGAGGCTGGGCATAGTGCTGCACATACTATCTCTTTATATGCTGAGATCAACTAAGCAGCAGATCTCTACTGGACCTGCCCCAGTGACCATAGGGTTCTATAGGATACTTTTTATATACGTAAGCTTAATTAAAAATATCTTTACATAAATTGTATAAACTAGTTAAATTTGACAGATCTTACATAAAAAAATATTTGATTTTTATTTGATTGATGCTATTAATTGAAGTACAGGTAGAAAATATTGTTTTACTATAAAATATATAAATTAAATCTAGCATGTAATTCACAAATTTATTGGGTACGGCAATCTCTATTTTTTTAAATAAGAAAAAACGGAGCAATATGCTACATTATACTTTATATTTAATGAAGTAAATGAAACAGGTAACTACTTACACTTTTTAATTCAACCACATTCATCCCACCTTGGCCCTGCGGGAAAAATATTTTTAGGTGTCAATGGAGGTAAGAATAAAATTGAGAAATATATCTGATCAATATCAAGCATGACAAAAAAAAATCTGTTCAACAAAATATGAAAGGTGTATGAGAAATAAGTGTTAAGAAAAATATCTGCTAAATAAAAAAAGGTTTGTGATGGGGTTATGAATACAAGCCAATTCTAAACCTTTAATGCTTTAATAATTCCTTTGGCTAAAACCTGACATTGCAGACAAAAAAACAAATGTCTGCCTAAACATTTGTCTGTCTTATGAGGACAAACACTGACATATGTCACACATAAAATAAACAAAACCTGTGCTTTAAGCAGACACACAACGTATGTTTGTGCTTTACACCAAAACACACATAAAATAAACAAAACCTGTGCTTTAAGCAGACACACAACGTATGTTTGTGCTTTACACCAAAACATACGTCACATATAAAAACAACTCTCACCTTTCCTCCCCTGGACATATGCCTACCCTCCTCGTACATCACCTTCAGTGCGGCCACACTTGGTGCCGCAATAAAAACTATGTAGGGCATGAACTCCTGGGTCTTTAGTAGCTTGAGAGCCTGAAAAATATTGGGTAAAAAGTTGAAGTTTAAAAAAAAATGTATGCCAATAGAAAATCATAACGTTAGAACTGAATTCTAAGGTTAATTTTAAGGCAAAAAACAAAAAAAAAATAAAAGGAATTGAACAGTTTCTAGTCAAAAGACTTTGATTAGTGCAAACAGTAAATTGTGAGGACAAACTAACACTAGTAGGCAAACATAGAACATAAGTACATACCAATATACTAAGGTATCAATAATGCCAGAACAAGATGTACACATATTTACATGTACACTGACTACACACATACCCAGACACACACACACATATATATATATATATATATATATATATATATATATATATATATATATATATATATATATTAAAGAGAGAGAGATACATTAAATATTAATATGTATATACAGTGTCGGCGCCAGGTTATTTAGCGCCCTAGGCAAAAATTAATAAAACACCCCCTTTTGCACAATTTAATTACTAAAACATATGTATAAGAAAACAATTTATTAAAAGTGACATATTAATTTATTATCAATTGCATACACGTTATAAGTAGACATCAAAATACTATTTTACTTGCCCCTTTCGTCTCAATTCCAGTTTGCAAGCATAATCATATTTTATTGAAATTGTTGCTAAGTGCACGAGTCTACTTTGTACATTATGACATAGCCCCCCCCCCCCCCCCCCCGAAAATGTTAAGTACTCCCTCCCCCCTCCCGGAAGAAAAAAAGTCTGGAAAAAACCACTGAATCAAATAAAAATGTTCTTGTAGTGTTGGGCTCCCTGCAGTCCTCCCAAGGTGAGTTCCACAACGGAACTTACCTGTTTTAAAGCTTGACTGTCTTTAGTTATAATTGTAAAAATGTCTATATTGTGTGATTATGTATCAAGTTTTTGGTTAATGAAAAATAAAAGGTTATAAATAATATAGATTCCAGCCTAAAATTATATATGAATCCTTTAGGAGAGGGTGAAAAATATGAAAAGACAATTAATTAGATGTTTAATTTACGACTAAGACTGTATGGCTACTAACATTACGAATTACAATCTATAACGGCTACTGATATATTTGTTTTTTCAACTTGATAATGCTGAAAAAACATACTAAACTATTTTGTTTAGAACTTAAGCTCTATATAATTTTTACAATGGCAAATAATAACTTAAAGTTGTATTTATATGTAAGCGGTCAACCTAAGGGGCAGGAACTTGAAATGAATGTTAAGTTAAGCAACAAATTATCTCCCATTTGAAAATCCAAATATCAAAATTTTATTCAAGGGAAATAACTTTCACAAAAATAGCTAAATTAACCAAGTGAAACTTAGAAATGCTTAAAATTCACAATAAAACACTCTAAATTTCATTACGTAAAAATTATATTAAAATATTTTATATTTGCTATGTTACCTTTTGAAAATAATATATTCTACCGATTGAATACTTAACTGTAGGTTTTGTTTGAAAGTCTAAAAGCGATAGTGTTATTACAACATCCTTCCATTCAATTTTGATGACAATCTTTAAATTTGTATTTTAAATTGATAAAGTTAGCAAAATTTTGGATCCCTTAAATAAAGGGGAGTTTTCAAAAGATCAAACACGGGTAACTGTTCTAGAGCATAGGTCGGCAACCTGCGGCTCGCGAGCCGCATGCGGCTCTTTTGCTGTCCAGTTGCGGCTCTTCAGCTCCATGCATAAATATTAATAATTATTTTATTTTCAAAACTCATAAAAATATTAGTCTGCAACAATCGGTGATAAACGATATAACATAAGATATAAACAATAAACATTCACTATTATATTATAATGTTTATTTACTCCCTATCTCAATGTACTTCCTATTACATTGTCCATTCCGAATTGAAACATTCAACTTCATAGTGGATATCACAAAAAAACTAAACCAGCTATGTGTAAAACTGAAAGGAAAACCCAGCCTGTGTCTTGCTTAAAGAAGTGGTTTGTTGTGAAAAAAAAATTCGTTTGAATACATGGTGAGCGGTAATTTACTTAATGACGAAAAAAAATATCGTTATAAAACCAATGCTACTATTCAATCACTTCAGCATTAATATAAACAAAATGAAGGATGTTTTCACTGAGAGATGTGAGCTATTCAAAACAAATACAAGTACTCTGTCTTACATAGTAGATCCTCCAAACACAAATTCAAATGAGATTATTTCTTAAATTCAAAGCTATTTATTTTAAATTATATATATAGTATGATATTTGTTTAGGATTTTATATATATATATATATATATATATATATATATATATATATATATATATATATATATATATATATAAAATCCTAAACAAATACACTATTGACATAAAAATGTTAGTGGCTCTTTAAAAACCGGGTAATGTTGTAAATTGTAACTTTTGGCTCTTTCGGCCCAAAAGGTTGCCGACCCCTGTTCTAGAGTATTCTAGACTAGGGGTCGGCAACCTGCGGCTCTTTCAATGTCAAGATCAAGCTCTTCAGCTCCATGCACAAATATTATTAATAATTATTTTTAAACTAATAAAAATATTACTCTGCAACACTCGAATGATAAAACAACAAATATAAACAATAAACACTCGTTATTCTATTAGAATATTTAGTTACTCTATTTCAATGTAGGCCTACTTCCTTGTTTTCTAAAACAGTTATTTAAATGTAAACAATGCTGGTGTTTGAATCATATTTATCGGGGCACGGGTTTACCTACACTACCGCCCAACACGGCATGCGGCGTAATGTATGAAAGCCTAGAGTGTAAATCACTCACCGTAGTATCACACGTAATCACTTACCACCTAAATGTCGGGGACGGAAAGTGGCCCTCTCGTGAGCCCCTGTTTACACTACCGCAGGGACCCCACGTACAGCCCTAGCTCTGTTTAATTATCGAATGTCGGGTACCGCATTATCAATATTGTATGGTGCTCCTTAAAACTAACGTAGGCACGTAGTGCCCACAGGATAGCCCTGGGCGCCAAATCGCACCAGAGGATGCGCCTGATTCAATTTAGTGAAGGACTATAGCAACCCACTGTATCCTTAGCCTATCGCGCTGTTTAAAATGAACGTTTCAAAATAAACGATTCATCAAAACTTGCCAAACAAGTAAAATACTTTGAGCACCCCGTCATTACAAAACTCTCTACACCAGGACACATTTCTAATTCAAACTCAGAGAAAACAAGACTTACAAGCCCTATTAAAATTAAATAACCATTTGAAATGTTCGAAATTTAAATAACAAACTTATTTAAGCGTTTTCTACATCAATTTATGGCACCAAATTAAAAAGGCAAAGTGACTGGTAAAAAACGCCCCGACCTTACCAAAATAGGGATTTGGGGTTGCATTTTCATCATCGTGAATAAATATAGGCCTATATGGACCTAATTTTGGGGTGGGGGTGCAAAATTGATATTTCGTCCGAGTTCTATCAATAGATCGCTACTCCTTTATAAAAGTTATAAACCATTAGGTACTTTTTGCTAATAGCGATTAAACATTTTGCGCCCCCTTAGGGATGGCGCCCTAGGCGACCGCTTAGTTTGCCTTATAGGTAGCGCCAGCCGTGTATATATATACAATATGCCAAAACAAAATATAAAATAAATAAAATATATACCCACTAATATAAAAAAGTTAAAAAAACAAACCAACATTTGCACAACAAATGGACATTTGCACAACTAAGAAACGCATCAAACATCCATCTAGAATAGTCTAACGATGAGTTCCAACTTACATTGGGGCTGACGTCCAGCACGCACATTTTACCAGACTTGACCACATCCCAGCACGAGTCCACCCGAGTGCCGTAAAGGTTAAAGTTGAACTCGCCGTGCTCCACGTACTTGTTGTCCAGGATGTCACGCTCCATTGATTCCCTGTCAGTGAAGTAGTAGCCCTGACCGTCCACCTCTCTTTCCCTGGGCGCTCTGGAGGTGTCTAGAGGTGTTTGAATGAGAGGTGTTTAAAAAAAGAGGTGTCAGTCAGTGCTACAATAGAGGTGTCTGTCATTGTTAAAATAGAGGTGTCTCTCAGTGTTAAAACAATTTTTCCATAAGTTTTGATCCATTATACGAGCCAACTAGTAAAAAATTGTACCAATAGTCGAGACATATTGTCAGCACTTACGAGCAATTGGTGTCCCAAATCTACGAGGGTCGTCTTTGATAAGTCTCTCTTTCAGTGACCTCCGACCTACACCTTTGGCACCAACCAGCACCAAGAATGGACGTTCAAACGGTGCCATCCTCCTCACTTCCTCATAAATCATCACATCAGCTTTGTCGTATTCTGTCAGACATACAATGTTTAATTGTAAGATGCAGCACTTTGATAAAATATTTGTTAATAATTGTAAGACACAGTAGTTTCATAAAATATTTGTTAATAATCGTAAGACGAAGCAGTGCAATAAATTATTTGTTAATTGTTGTAAGATGCAGCAGTTTGATAAAATATTTGTTCCAAGTTGAACAGTCAGCTAGGTACAACCAAATTACATACCTTTGTTATCTTTAGAGCTGTATTTTATTGTTTTCTTCTTTTTCTTTGTCAGACCACAAACTGGAATAGGAAGTACATTGAAATAAAAAAAAAAATTTAAATACTTTAATTTTGCAATAAAACACTTTTCCAACATATTTTAGAGTAATAAAATTGAAATACAAGTCTTAGGTTAATAAAAATTTACATAATGGTAAACATGTGACTGAGTTAAGTTTGATATGTACAAGAACCAAAAGAAAAACCCAAAGGGGGAATAATTATAAGGGGTTAAATACACCCAGTAACCAAAATTTACAAAGAATCTGAAGTTAGATTGAATCCATAGATGTGTATCATTTAGCAGTAACAAAATATGAATTACTATACAACAACAGAACTGTATCTATTATTTATTTTAATATATATATATATTTTTATATATGCTGTGTAATTTAAGTACATATACATTATTTACTTTTTATATGTTGCATTATTTGTGTTCCATATAAAGTTCAATTTTTTCATTGAAAATTTTTTTTTTTATAATATTGAACTGATCAGCCTTTCTGTACTAATGTTTAAATTTTGCATGCTTGTTAGAATTTGTAATGAAAGTTAAGTCTCAAAAGTTAACTGTCTATTATCTTAATTAATGATATAAAAATTAATATTGAAAGTATTATAAAACAGATTTCATTTTTAAAACTGATAGTGTTAATTGACTGCATGTCCATTAAGCAAAATTAAAGAAAATGTATCGCCCTTCACAAAAAATTCTAATTGTGTCTGAAAATTATTTTCTTTAGTCCTCTAGCACTCATTATGTCCCTGGATAAATTAGGAATACACAATTACTTCCCTTTAATAAAAAAAATGAGATTTTACTTTTTGTTACTTTGTTTTGGTGTTTGGAAAAAAATAATTACATCATTAGCGTGGATTGATCAAGTGCAATGTGGTAAGTAAAACACTGATATTTTAAATATAAATTTTTAATCAATAACAGTTTAGAAGCCAGCTCCTAAATGTTCTCTGTTTACTTCTATATTTCCGTTTGCGGATAATCTTTGGGTATTAAAGTTGTTCACTAAATTGAATCAGGCACATCCAGCGGTGCCCCTGCAGGATTAGATTTGGCGCCCTGGGTTATCCTTTGAGTGTAATGGTGCTTAATTTTGTTTCAAACAGTGCGATAGACTATGGATAAGAAAGGTTACTAAAGTCTTTAACTGAATCAAATCCGGGCATCCACCAGCACCCCGACAGGGTGATATTTGGCACCCCAGGTCTTTCCGCGAACGCTTTGGTGCCTACGTTCGTTTACGTGAGTGCAAAAGACTATCAATAAGTTGGGGTATTATAGTCGTTTACTAAGTTAAATCAGGCGGTTCCGTCAGTGCCCCAGCAGGATGCGATGTAAGCGCCACGGACTAGACTGTGAGCACTTTACGTTTATGTTTGTATTTGCATTTGTGTTTTCTTTGCGTTTGGATTTGAGGTTTGTTTTCATTTTCTTTGTGTTTTTGTTTGTATTTGTGTTTGTGTTCTTTGGTTTTTTGTTTTAGTTGGTTGTGGTTAAGGTAATTCGAAAAGTATTTTATGTCGTAAACCGGGCAATGCCAGGTATATGCTGATTACTAAACACACAAGTCATGGTCCTTTACAGAAATGTTTTTCACAGAAACAACGTTAGATATACAATACAAATGTTAAAATTGTTCACTTATTACAATTACATCTTCACTAGGCAGATTTTATAAGCTAGTTTATAGAATGAATAATAAATGCACTACATGTTAAACATGTGACTTACACAAACTGCTTTTGGAATAGTCCAGGTCAGGGTTGACAAAAGATTTTCTCTTCTCCTCCAAGGCCTGGGATGGGATGAGACCAACTGGGCCATTGATTTCAGCAAGACGGGCCTGGAGAAATGGCAGGTGTACAACAATTGAAATGGCAGGTATACAACAATTGAAATATCAGGTATACAACAATTGAAATATCAGGTATACAACAATTGAAATATTAGGTATACAACAATTGAAATATCAGGTATACAACAATTGGAATACCAGGTATACAACAATTGAAATATCAGGTATACAACAATTGAAATATCAGGTATACAAAAGTTGAAATATCAGGTATACAACAATTGAAATATCAGGTGTACAACAATTTAAATGGCAGGTATACAGCAATTTGTCTTAATAAATAACTTTCTAATTCATTACTTTCATATTCATGAACCATCTCTCAACACCCATTAGTGTATAAGGCATCAACCAGTGAGCGTCATGTCATCCTGTCTCTAGCTACAACCTCTGCCTGTTGGAATGTTAGGGCTCTTTCCTTCAACTCTTTCTCTGTTGATATTTTTCATGTTTCTTTTTGCTGCCCTTGTTTTCTCTTACCCTGTGCTATCCATCTGGTTGGCACCCTAACAAATGTGTCTGCTCTCACTTTTAGCACATGACCAAACTATCATATTCTTCTGTGTCTAATAACTCATGCTAATGGATGAATTACTTCCCATATTAGACTTTATATAATTTATTATTATATTTTACTCCTTGATATTAATCTATGATAAATTAATTTGTTTCTTCTCCTTCTGTGCTTAAATTAATGTTTTATTTTTCTAAAAAAAAAACCCAGTGATGCAGATTTCAAAGACTCCCATAGAGATTAAATACTTTTTAAAGTGCTAGGTACATTCCAGGAAGACAGTCCACATAATACGTTGCTATAAGAAAAATTTTGAACTAAACATGTACACAAAGCTTTGTGATCCAAAGACTGAGGGTTCATTGAATGTCGAAACATGCCAGCCACAGAGTGAAATTAAGACATAATTAAATTAATTTTTTATTTCACTTTATGTTTAAGTATGAAGAGTATGAACATACAATATTCATTTATACAGGTATCGAACTAAAGGAAGTTGACATACCTGCCACCAGTTAGTGTCATCACTGACGACAATTTCCAGGATGTCACCGTCATTGAAGGGCAGGCCAGCTTCCTTGCATGGCAGAAGACGGTCTTTCATTGGGTCCCAGCTAAAGTGGGCTTTCATGTAAACCTGAGTGGACAAACATTTACATTTACATGGGCTTTCATTGGGTCCCAGCTAAAGTGGGCTTTCATGTAAACCTGAGTGGACAAACATTTACATTTACATGGGCTTTCATTGGGTCCCAGCTAAAGTGGGCTTTCATGTAAACCTGAGTGGACAAACATTTACATTTACATGGGCTTTCATTGGGTCCCAGCTAAAGTGGGCTTTCATGTAAACCTGAGTGGACAAACATTTACATTTACATGGGCTTTCATTGGGTCCCAGCTAAAGTGGGCTTTCATGTAAACCTGAGTGGACAAACATTTACATTTACATGGGCTTTCATTGGGTCCCAGCTAAAGTGGGCTTTCATGTAAACCTGAGTGGACAAACATTTACATTTACATGGGCTTTCATTGGGTCCCAGCTAAAGTGGGCTTTCATGTAAACCTGAGTGGACAAACATTTACATTTACATGGGCTTTCATTGGGTCCCAGCTAAAGTGGGCTTTCATGTAAACCTGAGTGGACAAACATTTACATTTACATGGGCTTTCATTGGGTCCCAGCTAAAGTGGGCTTTCATGTAAACCTGAGTGGACAAACATTTACATTTACATGGGCTTTCATTGGGTCCCAGCTAAAGTGGGCTTTCATGTAAACCTGAGTGGACAAACATTTACATTTACATGGGCTTTCATTGGGTCCCAGCTAAAGTGGGCTTTCATGTAAACCTGAGTGGACAAACATTTACATTTACATGGGCTTTCATTGGGTCCCAGCTAAAGTGGGCTTTCATGTAAAACTGAGGGGACAAACATTGAGTGTTTACATGGGGATTTAAATAAAAGATGTAGGTAGAACGTCTTTCATGTAAACCTGAGGGGGACAAATCTTGTGCACATTTACATGGGCATATACACAGAAGTGGACAAAACTTGTATAAATTTAAAATACATGTAGGTTTACACAATCTAGTAAACTAACAACATAGTAGTTAATTATAGTATAGTGTTATAATCATAACGTTAGACCACTATCACAAGAGCTCAACTGATCATGATGACAAACACACAAGTAGCTAGACCAGACGTAAGTGTGTCAATGGACATGATGACAAACACATACATATGTAGATCATATGTACACAAATGTCTGACCTACCGGTTCAGTTTTGTTTTGATGGATGAAGGATGGGATGATCTTGAGGGTGATGTCAGGGTCGGAGTCTATGATCATATCCATCATCTGCTCCGGTGTGCCCACTGGGAATCCGTTGACCTCTCGGATAATGTCTCCAACATGGAGGATCCCTGTCACAAAAACAGACTAAATGTCATGGGATGTGTCATCAAATGTCATGGGCTGTGTCATCAAATGTCATGGCTGTGTCATCAAATGTCATAGATGTGGGGACACTTACAATACAAAAATAATACAATACCAAAAATTATAGGAAGATTACATGTTATGAAGAGTGTCATCATATGTCACATTTGTTGGAAAAATGTCACACAACTGTTCCCTGTTTCTAAACATAAGGTAGCAGTTAAGCTGACAAGAGCTGGACTCACCCTGTTTATCCACAAGACTGCCCTGCAAGATTCTGGCAACTGTAAGGTCATTGGCCTCATCCAGTTTGACTGTAATGCCCTACAAAATAAAGTGGAGCATTAGGTAGAGCCTTTAATAAAATGTAGAACTAATTTACAATTAAGTGATCCATTCCTATCTTTAAAAACATTTTGGCCAGGTATCATGACATCTATTTTTCTCAACATAATTAAGTATACAGAACTTCATCTAGTTATTTCAACTGTTTAGAAATTTTGAAACAAATATTAACAGATTAATTTAGCTTTGTCAATAGTAAATTATAGTTAGTAATATTTGTTACAAATATTTAAAAAGAAATTTAGATTTATATATAATTCATTAAATATTTCTATATTTAAAAATTGGCTGGTGTTTTATTTCATTATACTAAAGTCAATTAATGAATGACCCTGCCATGAAACAGTCTAATGAAGACATTGGTAAGACGAGATGAAGTAGTGAACAGACGTACCAGTGGCTCCGTCTGTGACTTGCGGATGTTGACATAACGGACCTGCTCCTGGGTGGAGTTGAAGACAGGGGGCAGGGGAGATAACAACTGAGGACCTTTCATGACTTCCTGGCTCTTGTCTATGTCCCCTTCAAAGTTTTTGTTGGTGACGTCATCATGGGCTACCAGCAAGGCCTGAAACACACACACACATACAGATGAAAATTTGGTTAAAACTCTTTACACTGAAACACACACGCCCACATGAAAACATGGTTAAAACTCTTTACACTGAAACACACACACATGAAAACATGGTTAAAACTCTTTACACTGAAACACACTCAGCACAAAATTAATTTATAACATTTAAATAGTGTTAATTTCTTTTTATATACAATTTAAAAAAAATAAGATGTAGCATGCAACATTCATAACCAATCTGAAAAACATTTGGTTAATTTAAAAAAATGTATTACAATGTGTAGTTATATTTTACAACATATCAAGCCTTAGTTGAATTTTTAAAAATATACTAGAGTGAAACTGTTTATAACATAGTGAATTTGAGCCAACTTTTTATCACATGAATTTAAAAGAAAATTAAAATAATGCACTAATTGCAATTATGATATTTGTGGACTGGATTAAAAACATGCTATGTTTAACCAACATAATCTAAAATATGGACTGGATTAAAAATATGATATGATTAACCAACATACTCTAAAATGTGGACTGGATTAAAAATATGATATATTTAACCAACATACTCTAAAATGTGGATTGGATAATATCTCTTTTAGTTCCTCCACATCATCTTCAGGTTCCTCTGCCTCAGCTAAAGCCTCCAGCAGCTCTCTGGCAGCAGACACAGCATCCTTGTCTTTACAAGGTGGCATCATCACCTCAAGGTTCTCATGGATCTACAATAACATCCACAACAATCAGACAGATCATCAACAACCATCAGACATAGGTTATCAACAACATTCGTAACAATCAGACATACGTTAACTTGTATTTTCTTACACAAATTATAATTTAAAAATACTGTTTAAGACTAATCTAATGGTAGCTTTATTCTGTCAGAAATGTTTAGTAAAAATATAAATGAAAAGGCACTTTATGACGAGTATTAGTGAAATGTAATAAATCATTAGATGACAATGCAACAGTGACAAAAATAGCTGTATAGAATTGAATTATGGCATAGAACTTACAACTAAGTTATGGAATAATGACAGAACCTACATCTATAAATTGGAACAATGACTGAACACATCAATAACATGGAACAATGACAGAACTTACATGTTTTACAAGGAACAAAGGCAAAGAACTTACATCAATAACATGGAACAATAACAGAACTTACATGTTTTACAAGGAACAAAGGCAAAGAACTTACATCAATAACATGGAACAATGACAGAACTTACATGTTTTACAAGGAACAAAGGCAAAGAACTTATATCAATAACATGGAACAATGACAGAACTTACATCAATAACATGGAACAATGAGATAACTTACATCAGTAACATGTAACAATGACAGAGCCTACTTCTATAACATGGAATAATGACAGAACTTACATCTATAACATGGAACAATGACAGAACTTACATCAATAACATGGAAAATGACAAAACTTACATCAATAACATGGAAAATGACAGAACTTACATCAATAACATGGAAAATGACAAAACTTACATCAATAACATGGAAAATGACAGAACTTACATCAATAACATGGAACAATGACAAAACTTACATCAATAACATGGAACAATGACATATCTGTAAAGATGTTCTTGAGCAGGTCAATATCAGCTGGCCGAGCTCCGACATCGTAGAGTTCATCCAGCTGATCAGCCAGGAAGTCAATGGCCTCTACACACAGATAAAGAAAACAGCAATGATTATAACAACACAAAGAAAACAGCAATGATTATAACAACACAAAGAAAACAGCAATGATTATAACAACCACATCACAGTGTTATCCAGGAATTGTATGGCCTCTACACACAGATAAAGAAAACAGTTATGATTATAACAACACTACCACATCACAGTGTTATCCAAGAAGTCAATGACCTCTACAAACAGAAAACAGCATTCATTGTAACAACACTAGCACATCAAAATAGACTTAGTACACTAGCATTAAGGGAAAAAGTCATGCATAAAAACCATCACACTCCTAGGTGGGTTTTAAATTCATTTTACATCTTAAACCAATTGAACCCATGGTACTGCTTTTTTTTTGGTTGAGTCATAAATCTCCTTGCACTGGCAGACCAATTCATCGATCGACAGTCCGTACTTTAAAATGCAAAATTTAAAAAGTGCGTAACAAGTACTGTTCAACTTGAGTTAAGTCCCCATTATGTCTGTGCCTACAAACAAATTTCTTTGTTCTGTTTATCGTTAGTAATTTAGGGTGATGTAAACATTTCATTAATTCCTTTTCTACTTATGTCCATACCTAGCTATGAATGAAAGAAGAGGACTGGCATACTTAGTAGAATTATAGGCGATAATTCATGCGCAATGGTTCATTAAAATAATAAAATTAACTTTGTTGTTATATTCATGGTCTTTTTTTTTTTCGTCGTGAGTCTGTTGTGTGTACAATTAGCTCAGGAATTTTAGGGTGAGGAGCTAAGGGTTCAAAGAATTTAAAAGCATGTTACAAACTGAATTTCATTGTTAATTTTAGTTTTTAAGGACTGTTTAGTAAATTATAATTCAAATTGATTAAAATACTCATTGAGTTCAGTAAATAGTTTAGAAAGAAATAGATGATTCAAAAAAAGAAAAACTGCAATTTTGAGCAAAGGAGGGTTGTAGTTTGAGGTGTGATGTCATTTTGTGACGATGTGTTAGATGGGAAAGGGTAAAAAAATTATTTTTAAAAAGTGATATCATTTATAGTTGACCCCTAACAACTTGGGAAATATTCAATAATATGTCAATTAGTCATTAAACACTATGTATTAATGATTATTTCATGTATGTGGATGAATTATATTTATAAGCCATACAAGCTGTAGTGAATAATAGGATTGATCTGACTGATGAAAAGCCTTAAATATTGCAATGTCTAGCTGTCCTATGGACAAATGACTGAGACAAACACAGTCCTTACCCCTGGCACTCAGTGCCTCAGATGTTGCTGTAGGCATGGCTGGTCCCTGTTAGAAAACTTTCTCTGTCAAATACAAACATAATGTCAAATATAAATATAAGGTTAAAATTATAACAGAAGTTGCTTGATATAGGCATGGCTGGTCCCTGTTACTCAGTGTTAGAAAACTGTCTCTGTCAAACACAAATATAAGGTTAAAATGTTTTCAGCTCATGCTATAAACATGGCTGGTCTCTGTAAGGCCTGTTAGAAAACTTTCTTTGCCAAATACAAATATAAGCTTAAAACTTTAACAGATGTTGTAGGCAAAAATGTCTCTGTCAAATAATATAAACATAAGGTTTATATTTTATCAGATCCTGCTATAAACATAACTGGCCTCATTTAGAAAACTAAGGTTAAAATTTTCATTTGTTAGGTAGGGCCTATTTTTTAAAAAAGTTAGTTTGGTTAGAAACAGTAGGCCTAGCCTAAAGAACAGTTGTTGCATATGAATGTAGTTAAATAAATTTTCCACACACCAGGTCACACACTATCTCCAAACAGGCTAAAAGATCACATAGACAAATATGCCTAAAGGCCTATTATTATTAGGCCTAATATTAATAAATAGTCCTATTAAATAGTAGGCCTGAGCGTCACACAATCAATGAGTTCAATGACCCAACAAGTTGAACAAGGAACTGAACTGTTTGATCATGAAGAAAAACAAATGTCCTTCAATTTAAGACCTAGATCTAATTAATTAGGCCTATTACTTAATTACTTTGATTAGTACACTACACTGTCTGATCGTTGCAAACACTTTATGTCACCTAGCCGATACAGCGGCAATTTTTTTAGCGTATTTCTCAAAACGCTAAAGTAGGTTCCACAATGCGGAAGTGTTCCATTCAGACTCTTCCTAGCGGCGCCTTCACTACACACCAGACACGCTGTAGGTAAACACGACATCAAAGCCTCGGTTCGCTAGCAGACGTCGTAAAACGCTAGATCTAGTCTTAAATTGCACAAGAAAGCGAGTACAAGGGGAGGAATGTGTGGAGAATGTAATGTTGGAGGAGAAAAAAAGATGTTTCCTGAGACTCACCTGTGTGTTTGTTTACGTTTAAGTTTGTTCTTGTTTTACCTGAGTCACGTGACAGGAAGACAATTAAAAATTGGCCGATTCTAGTCGGAATAAGATACGCATGCGCAATGGAGAGAAACTACGACTTAACGGCGATGTTTTCGATGGTACTGCGCATGCGTGTGTTTACAACCGCAGAACCCTAATACCAACCCTAATCCTATCCTTAACCCTATCCCTAATCCTATCCCTAATCCTAACCCTAACTCTAGCCCTAATCCTATCCCTAACCCTAGCCCTAATCCTATCCCTAACCCTATCCCTAATCCTACCCCTAACCCTCATTCTAGCCCTAACCCTAGCCATAGGTCACTGCGCATGCGCAGAACTATCTTTTGCCGAAAAATCTTATTCCGAGTAGACACTTCGTTAAAAATTTGGAATTGTGGACCCCTTTTTTTTATCCCGGAAAAAATCTATATTTCGAAAACTGTTGCTTCTTATTTAAATGTATTGTAAGTTCTTATAAAAACCTTTTCAATCTATGTAAAAAAAAAATGTTATTTTTTTTTGCATTGAAACAACGTCGAGTCGAAATCTGCAAAACACGACAGATAACCTCAGTCTGTTTCTGGTGAATTATGTTTTGTTTTTTATCGGTTATTTCCCTTTGATCGTTATGTTTCATAGAATGGTGAATAGATTCAAATTAATCATTTTTGTGCTATTTGGTTTTAAAATTTGAATGTCAAACAAGTCGTAAATATTAACAATTTATTTTTCTACATACTAAAAAAAAAATAACAGTAGAAAATAAAACATTAAAAAACCTTTATAATAAAAAGCTTTTAAATGCAGTTAGCATAAATGAGAAAATAAACTCAATTTATTTTTTATTTTTAGCTGTTGGCCCAATGGTAAACATTTTCCTGAGGCATTTGGGGGTTTGTTCTTGGATGGACAAAGGCTATGGAGACAAATCAGAAAGTAAAGCAGGTTGAAATCGTAATTAATGGGCCAAATGGTGCATAGCTTGATGACAAGTTTTTTTAAAAAATTGTGTTGGATACAAACAGTGTTTCTTCCAGACTTTTTTCTCCGGGGGGCACTTGAAATCTTCGGGGGGGGGGGGCGGTAAACTTTCTTTGGGGGGGGGGCGGACACTGTTAAAAGTATATATTTTCTATATAAATTATATAAATTTCATTTCGTTCGGGGGGGGGGGGGCGGTAAAAAATTTTCGGGGGGGGGGGCCTGGAAGAAACTCTGGATACAAAAGTCCCGTCTTAAATTACAATCAAAACCAAAAAGAAGGTACCCTTAAATTGTATTAACACTTTTTTTTGTTAATTATCTATAAACTACATTTAAATGACCAATTCAATATCCAAGAAGACAAAAGAAAATGAAATATTTTTGCTTTTCATGGAAAATAATAATTTATTTGGGAATTTTAAAGGAACGTTTTCATTCAAAGTGTGCTATGTTTAAATGACACGATTTGCCCATAGACTACTAGCCTAGTAAACCGTCAAAACGACCCCCAACAAAACGACCTAGTCAAAATAAATCCGTCAAAAGGGCCCCGGCATATTAGCTCCAGACAAATGGGCTCCCGACAGTTTCCCCCCCCCCCCCCCCCCCCCCCCACACCCAAGAAATTAAGTCTCCCCCCCCCCCCACCCTTACTGAAAGTTTCAAGCGTCCCTCCCTCTCCCCGGAGAAAACTGTTCGAAAGAAACATTGGGTAGGGGGGAGTGTTAGACCCCAAATTCTCACCTGGCGCCCCCCCCCCCCCCTCCATTGTTTCACCTATAAGCTGCAGCCATTTTAACGTTTTTACAAGAATTCGAAAAACACATAAAACATCTTAATCCCTTCCCCCCTCATTGCACGTGTGTATAGACATTCGTGAGAAACGCGCGACAACTTCATACCTGTATTTATATTTACTTCAACAAGATTAAGTCATTAAAAACTTGAATGCCATCTTACAATGTGATAGATTTATATCTAAAAATTGTTATGGATATGTCGCGAAACTGCTTTAAGTAGTGTATTCGTGATAGAATTAAACAATGTCATAGGGATAGGACTTTAAGGATGAGTTGGGATAATGATGTAAGATTTGTTTCATCCTTTTTTTGATAAGTTGGCTTTACAGATGCACTCGGTCGTGTCAGTTTAAATCACTGACTTACCGTGTCATAGTTTTATGTGACGCGGTGTACGCATGAAATATTTCAGCTATTGTGGGGTGTAGCAACAGTTTGATTGTAAGTGTGGTTCTAAATTGTTAACACTACACTCAATACACCTGGTCTAAAAGGTAAGCTTTGTTCTGATGAAATGTTGTTTAAAGAAGGGGAACTAACTACAATAACATTCAGAAGGAGTAGCAACAGTTTGATTGTAAGTGTGGTTCTAAATTGTTAACACTACACTCAATACACCTGGTTTAAAAGGTAAGCTTTGTTCTGATGAAATATTGTTTAAAGAAGGGGAACTAACTACAATAACATTCAGAAGGTGACCCGTGACCCCTTCTGCAGCTGGGTTGATACAAATAAAAACAATATAAAAAATCTTAACAATAACAACATTTGCACTGAAAAAAAAATGTGTTTTTTTTTTAATGAGATCGCTTACAAATATTAGCGAACAAAACTTTTATTAAAGGAACATTGTAGAAATGCCCACCAAAAACAATACAACATTCCACCTGTGGCGTCGCTAGGTCGGGTATCACCAGGTTCGGTACCTCATGGTGTCACCCCATCCCCGGGGGGGGGGGGGGGGGAATAGGGCAGACGACTTTGTATATGGAAGTATCAAGATTTTTTGCATTTTTATAAGTAGACGTAAAGATGTGTTTATTTCTAAGGGGGGAGGGTGCAAATATTTTTGAGTCTCAGTAGAAAGGCTCCAAGATTTTTTAGATATCTGTAGAGGACGCAATGTTTTCGGTGGTTTTCTTTGGAGGCTTTAAGATAGAGGCGAATGTTGGAGAACATTATCTGCCGCTGTTTATAGATAATATCAGGATACGTTTGGTTTATCTTAACTCTAGCTGTTTGTTCAGTGTGGGTCCTTAACGCCTTCGTCAGCCCAGGCATTGCAGAGGCCTGTTGACTTTCCGGCGTTTCTGTCTATAGATCTCAGCGTGAGACGTACGGTAGGGGGCGCCCACATCATCACATGTCAACGATTACCCAATTACATGACACCTTGCTGATTAATTTATTTTTAAGTACAACACGATGTTAATTAAAAAATATCTAATAATAAGTTTAAAGCACATAGCTACACAAACATACTTTACATCCGGTCCTCTTATAACAAATCACATGATGGAGAAAAAAAAATCAATTAACGTTTTTTAATACGACAAAATTATTCCCCAAGTTAACTTTGGATCCCGTAATTTAAGTCGATATTTGAAAACATCTGATGACTATAGAGGCTGGTTCGCTGGTCTGGGATGTGGGTACAAACCCACTCATCGCGTCATTTGTTTTGGTAGCGATGTAGGCCAGAGTTTGGCCCAGAATGTCTTCAGTTATTTCGTCAGGATCGCGGTGTATCTGGGGTCTACAAGGTCAATTGGTGACACAACAGAGGGATACAGGTTCAAGTAGTGATACAACGGGGGGATACAGGGCCAAGTGGTGACACAACAGAGGGCTACAAAGTCAATTGGTGATACAACATAGGGATACAAGGTCAATTGGTGATACAACGGGGGGATACAGGTTCAAGTAGTGATACAACGGGGGGCTGCACGGTCAACTGGTGATACAACGGGGGGATACAGGTTCAAGTAGTGATACAACGGGGGGCTGCAAGGTCAACTGGTGACACTATAGTGGGCTACAAGGTCAATTGGTGACACAACAGAGGGCCACAAGTTCAACTGGTGACACAACAGCGGGCTACAAAGTCAACTGGTGACATTATAGAGGGCTACTTTGTTTTGTTCCTGCTATTCAGGCCTATATTGTAAAGCACCACCTGGCCATAGAGGCTCATTCGACGGTCTCGGCTATAGGTGCAAGCCCACTCATACAGTCTATAGGTGCAAGCCCACTCATACAGTCTAAGATGCTTTACTGATTTGGTCCGGAATGTCTTCAGTTATTTCGTTAGGATACCTGGTAGGATACCTTTAGGATACCTGTTAGGATACCTGTTAGGATACCTGTGATTCTAGTGTTTCGAGTTCAACTGGTGACACACCTGAGGGCTACATTAATGAAAGGTGACACACTGAGGGCTACATTAATGAAAGGTGACACACCTGAGGGCTACATTAATGAAAGGTGACACACTGAGGGCTACATTATTGAAAAATGACACATCTGAGGGCTACATTAATGAAAGGTGACACACTGAGGGCTACATTATTGAAAAATGACACATCTGAGGGCTACATTATTGAAAAATGACACATCTGAGGGCTACATTAATGAAAGGTGACACACTGAGGGCTACATTATTGAAAAATGACACATCTGAGGGCTACATTAATGAAAGGTGACACACCTGAGGGCTACATTAATGAAAGGTGACACAGCTCAGGGCTACATTAATGAAAGGTGACACACCTGAGGGCTACTTTAATGAAAGGTGACACAGCTCTACCACCAGGATAGATATACCTATAACAAATGCAGGTGTACATATTTGAGTGGTGATTACTTGGCTCTGCTGTCGTCCCACAATGGTGCGACACATTTTAATTCCCCAAATTGAGAGATTTTCTTGGGGAAAAGATTCAACTATTGAATTATCTTTTAGTAAAGTATGACGCTCCACTTTATACTTCATCATATTCTATAATTTCATAATCCTTTATAGCTATATGCGATTGTCCTTATCATCTGTTTTCCAAACGGTGATTTGCTGTCCTCCGATGAGGTGCTGTCCGTTGAGGTGCTGTCCGGTGAGGTGCTGTCCGGTGAGGTGCTGTCTGATGAGGTGCTGTCCTGTGAGGTGCTGTCCGGTGAGGTGCTGTCCTCCTGTGAGGTGCTGTCCTGCTGTCCTGCGGTAATGTATTTAACTAGTGCTAGTGAGGGCGCCAAAACTTTAAGAGCAACATAAAAACATCCAGATGTAATTACATATTTAATTTATGAAGATTTATACCGTTGTTATATAGTTACATTCAATGATTTCAAATAATTAAAATTGCTGTGTTTTGTAAAACGTTTAGTTAAATAAATTATAATTTTAACAACATAAATTTTTAGTAAAATAAACTTAAAATTGAATTGTTTATTACTTCCCTTATAATCAAATATTATTTGTTCAAGGGATTGAACTCAACACTTTTATAAGCTGTTAAATGGGGTCAGATATTCAATTAAAAGAAATGTGGAGCACTATTCATAATTGTTCAAAACATTAGTATTAAAAGTGTTTCTCAACGTTTTATTACTATGCATATGTTACAAGATTATTAATATTTTATTAAATAGATTTTAATTACAGAACTATTAGTTGTATTAGATTATTAGGTTTTCAAGGTGCGGCTGTTCTAATTACTTTCAGTAAGATTAGCCAGTTTGTTGAAAGAACCCTTTAAAATTTGCATTAAATAAAAAAGAGAAAATTATTTTATAAACTTTAATGCTTAAAGCATTTCAATGTTACAAATGTGTGAAAACTTAGATACAACACATGAAAGGGATAGCTGACTTGAGAAAATTACAAAGAACCAAGTTACAAAGAACAGTACGTAACTCATCTACGTAACTTTTAATATTAGTGTTGGTTGTACTTTCTTCCAGTTTTTACACTTAAATGATGGCGGGGGTCGGTGAGGGGTGGTTTAGTGAAGCACCAAGATTTTCTTTATAAATCTAGGCGAAAAAGCTTCAAAAGTGGGCACAAACAATTTGGACCGGATTCAGAGAGTACGTGCTTCCACCTTGGAAAACTGAATGGGGCCAGCTCGTGTTGTGAAAAAACCTCTGATTTATTCGTGTACAGGTGGATAAAAAACATGTGTCCATCAGAACTACAGTAAAAAACAATTGTTTTCCTTATATATATATATATATATATATATATATGTATATATATATATATGTATATATATATATATATATATATATATATATATATATATATATATATATATATATATATATATATATAAATATATATATATATATATATATATATATATCTGCGGGGGAGGGGGTGATGAGGGGGGGGGGGGGGGTTCTAGTTCCGCCACTATGTCATTGGAAATATTTGCTCCAAAAACGTTAAGAACCACTTGTCTAAATTTAAACAATAATTATTACTTACTATAATAATTAACAAAGATAAAAAATATAATTTGTCCTTGAAAAACTCAATGCACTTGTCTGAAAAATCTAAAAATAGCAACCACCGCATGACATCACCTCGTCAGCTTGTATTGTTTTTTACACGTGTTTAAATTTGGATCCGGTTTTTCCCCTAATTAGAATTCCCGTGGCTCGTGCTAATTAAATCCAAAAACTCCCAAGATCGGGTTTAAGTTCTGTTGATTTTTTTTAACAGAGATTTTGTCGTTAAGAGAAAGTTGAAAAAAAAAATATTAGAGATCATGTAAACGCTACTTGGCGGTACTGGCTGTCCAAAACAGACACGAAATGTTTGGGTATAAATATCAGCCGGGTTAGAAACACACAGTTGTGTGAGCAATATCGGAGTATAACATCGTGCTAAAATATCAGAGTGTGTTAATTGTGTAAGAGAGTTACAGATAGAGGAGTGGGGTGGGGAGAGTGTTCAGGTGTATTGGGAGTACCAGTAAGTCACGTGACATGTTTTCGTGAAGTGTCAGTGTGACATGTCAGATGACATTTGGTGTGAAATTCCATTTGGTGCGAAATGCCATTTCGTGTGAAATGCCATTCGGTGCGTAATGCCAATTTGAGTGAAAAAGTATTTGATGTGAAATGCTAATTGATGTAAAACGCCGTTCAGTGTGAAAAGCCATTGGTGGAAATGCTGGTTGATGTGAAATGCCATTGTGTAAAATGCTATTCATGTGAAATGCCATTTGATGAGAAATGCCGTTTAGTGTGAAAAGCCATTGGTGGAAATGCTTGGTGATGTGAAAAGCAATTTGGTGTGAAACCATTTGGTATGAAATGCCATTTGATGTGAAATGACAAATTTTATATATAATATATCCGTACAAATGTTATATATAATATATCCATTCAAATTTTATATAGAATATATCCATTCAAATGTTATATAGAATTCTACAGATGTTGCTCCGTGTGATGATCGATGGCGTGGGTAATACAGTAACGGTCTGGGTAAGTCAGGTGTCATGGCGAATACAGTGCTCAGTTTAGTAACGTACTGAATGTTTGTGTACACTGGTCATCTATTAATGACGTCACACAGTTTTAGCCGATATCTTAAAAAATACAAATTATTTGCAACGTTAAATTTGTTACCCCACCCCCTCGTTCGAACGTTTCTTACAACACAACCACCCCACCACCTTCACTACATTAAATATCCCATCATCACAACCATCCTTCCCCAAATAGATGTTGTATATATATATATATATATATATATATATATATATATATATATATATATATATATATATATATATATATATCCCCTAACAACAACATGGAGCCCACAAAGTTGTCATAATTAAGACAGATTAAGACAGCCACAAGCTACTATTGACAAAAAATCATTAAATATATATATATATATATATATATATATATATATATATATATATATATATATATATATATATATATATATATATTTATATATATATATATATATTTATATATATATATATATATATACATATATATATAAATTTTACTTTGTATATCTGCCACCAGTGGCCCATTACTTGCACTGTTAAAAAACAATGAGCACCAAGATGTCACGCTTCATTAGCTGCCGCCTCTCCACGCTTCACTAAACAAACTTTTCAAATGTCAAGCCGCTCACCATACAATTATTTCAATCACCTGACGTCACCACCTGGCTCGGCACGACCAAAACTTAGACTTAACACACAGGTGAAACATCAGGAAAAAATTTCACCTGGAAATCTTGAGTTGAAAAAAAATCCTGAAACTACCTACCATTGTCAACGTCATTGCTCTGTGTACATATTAACTTGTCTTAAGTGAACCCGTTGGCGGGGCGCCTAGGTGACACTGTCACTGACAACACTGACAACACTGACAGCATGACATAGGATTATATAGTTAGGCTGCTCGGTGATGTACTTCACATAGAGTGAAGAAACCAAGTCAAGTCTAAGTTGTCTATACATGGATCTCTAGAATATGGACCTGGACGTTTAGTCCACACCTACATAGTGAGAAGATCTACAACTGCAAGCATGTTTTAGGTCAGAGAAATACTTGCAGACGTTTTCTGTGGATGCCAAAACAAATTGAAAAGTTTCGACAAAATGGATTTTAACCAATTTATTGTGGTTGTGTTCATGGTAAGGTTTACGTATTACTTTTTTACACGTGAAAATATTTATTAAAATATTGTATTGGCCAAGCTTATCTAGCAAATAGTTTTTTTTAATTAATAAATAATAGACGTATATTAAATTATATATATATTTATATATATATATATATATATATATATATATATATATATATATATATATATATATATATATATATATATATATATATATATATATATATATATTAAGTAGATATTTTGCCAGACTATTTGGCAACTTGGTTTAATACGGAATAGAAACAAATCTGGCCAAACATGACACTTGTTCCGTAGTCTTGAACTTAAAACATCAGAGAAGATCTACTTTACCTGTTATTGTTGATAATATAATTAGAAATTATAGTTTAATTTAATTAGTTTATTTAAAGAAAAAACAATACAACTCACAGTCTTATAATGGATCAGGCCTAAACTTAAAATGGCCGTTGTTTATTTTTATCTAGGTCACCGTGACCCCCGCACTCACCCAGCAGCTGTGCCGGCAATCCGCTGACGTCATATTCGTCATAGACGTGTCCTACTCCATCACCCACCCCCGCTTCTACGGCTACGTCCTCCCCTTCATCCAGAACGTCATCTCCGACTTCGACATCGGGCCCGCCGACAACCAGATGCAGGTCGGTGCTGTGCTCTTCAGCGACAAAGTCCGTCTGGCATTTCACCTGAACGACTTCCGGAACCGTCCTTCCCTCCTGCAGGCGGTCTCCGAGATCTACTACTACGGCGGGGAGACCTTCACGCATGAAGCGCTGGCCTACGTCAACAGCAATATGTTCACTTGGGAGAATGGCGGGAGACCCAACGCGGGGAAAATCGTCATCCTTGTGACCGACGGACGGTCTTACAGCAGCAGTAAGACACTGGCGGAGGCGGAGACTATCCGGAGTAACGGTGGGATCATCTTTGCCGTGGGGGTCGGGATGGCAGACGAGAAGGAACTGAGGGGGATCGCCAATTTCCCGCCCGAACAATACGTGTATTACGTCAGTGAGTTTCAGTCGCTCAACAGCATCAAGGATGCTTTGTCAGGAAACACATGCATGGCAGCTCCTGTAAGTCAGTCATTACACAAACACTTACATCACAGGTCATGTAAGTCAGTCATTACACAAACGCTTACATCACAGATCATGTAAGTCAGTCATTACACAAACACTTACATCACATATCATGTAAGTCGATCATTACACAGACGCTTACATCACAGGTCATGTAAGCCAATCATTACACAAACACTTGAATTACAGGTTATGTAAGTCAGTCATTACACAAACACTTACATCACACATTATGTAAGTCAATTATTACACAAAAACTTACATCACAGATCATGTAAGTCAGTCATTAAACAAACAATTACATCACAGGCCATGTAAGTCAGTCCTTATACAAACACTTACATCACATGTCATGTAAGCCAATCATTACACAAACGCTTACATCACAGGTCATGTAAGCCAATCATTACACAAACACTTACATCACAGGTCATGTAAGTCAGTCATTACACAAACACTTACATCACAGATAATGTAAGTCAGTCATTACACAAACACTTACATCACATATAATGTAAGTCAGTCATTACACAAACGCTTACAGCATATCTCTTGTAAAACCGCAATCACACAAACTCTTACAGCACAACTTCCCTAGCCCATTAGCTCAAACCTTTCAACATGACACACAGAATACAAGATGTTCATTATATTAGTATATATAGATAATACATCTATTTCATTTTTAGAGGAAAGATTTAAATATTAATGTTTCAAGCTTTATTAAAATAGTATTTTTATAGCCATGAATTGTAGGCCTACACTCAGATAAAAAACAAATTGTTATTTTTTTACCTTGTTTCAACCCCAGATGTACAAAGATTTCGAGAGCACTTCCCTCCTCTGGTACAACCAGCCGCCAGAGACGTTCATGACGCCTGCACCATTTACTGACAACCCCTTCAACCAACCACCCGTGTTTAATGACAACCTTTTCGAGCAACCACCAGTCTACACTGACAACCCCTTTAACCAACCCCCCGTTTTGGACACTACCGGAACCAGAAGTGTCTGTAGACCGCAGGCAGCTGACGTTATTTTCGTCATAGACGAATCCGATTCTATCGGCATCGACACGTTCCATCGCGAGGTACTCCCGTTCATAGAGAACATCGTGTCGGAATTTGACGTCGGGCCTCTAGAAAACCAGGTCCACGTCGGCGTCGTTCTGTTTGGGGGCTGGGCCAGGGTGGGACTCAACCTTAACGCCCACCTCAACAAAACGACGCTGCTAGCTGCCATATCACAGCTGACCTACCAAGGCGGGACAACCAATATCCACAGAGCGCTCAAAGTCGTCAGAGAAAACATGCTGACCGTGTTCAACGGAGCCAGACCCGGGGTGCCCACGTTTATCGTGATCCTGACAGACGGCAGAACTGTTGAAAGCAGACGTGCGGTAGAGGAGGCCGACACCCTGCGTCAGAGAGGTGCTAGAGTCATGTCTGTAGGAGTCGCGGAGGCTGACTCCGATCAGCTGGGGAGGATCTCGGACAAACCCAAGAGCGAGAATGTCTTCTACGTCTCGGGGTTCGACGCCCTGAGCGGTTTAAAATCAGAAATCACGTCAAGAATCGTTGTATGTGTGCAGGTCTTTGAGAGCTTTACCCCATCATAGTGGCAATTTTGTGGACAATGGGAGCTTAAGCTTTTTCTGGAGTTTCGGAGTTTAGCCATGTAGTGCTATCAGACGGGATGCAGCATCTTAGATTTATGTGTGTGTTTACCAGATTACAAGTTTGCGCGTAGGCTCCATCTAGTTTTGGTCTTACTTTTAGATGGCTCGGAACTTCAAACAAAGAAACAAAGAAGTATAACGGGTTTTATTCACTTCATTTAAATATATGTAGCAACCGAATTTATTTGATTTTTGTTAATTATGAAGTCGCGTTTCAATGTAAATTTTCATATGAACTAGTAAGTAAAATTAAACATTGATAATACGATTACAATCTTATTTTAACTTCTTAAAGAGCAAGTAAAATGTTTAAATCCTGATAAATATAATGTTTACAGCTCAACGTAGACTGTCAAAAACTTTAGTCGCAAAATAGTATTTGTATTTCTCAAGGTTTAAAAAAAAATAAACTTCGTTTTTTAAAGTTTCCGATATTTTTACTTATAATTTGTCCCTTCCATAAGTTAAATGATCAAACGTGTGCTAGGTGTGGGTTTGTTGTATAGTTATATTTAAGTTGAACGTGTATCGACAATTGTTGGCTAATATCTGGTAAAATGTCAAAGGTCATACCTAGCTATGCCCTATTGGCACAGTATGTCGCAGAGACCATTATGTGCTTACACTTAATTGTCTGTGCTGATTTTAAAAACATTATTAATATGTCTGTATGTATGGCTTGCTGGGTATGTATTGTTTGATTTTTTTAAATTTATGTTTTTTATATTTTTCTATAATTGGTAGAAGAAGAAATGTTTCTGTGGTCTGATTATTGAAATTATTTTCAAATGATGTTTGCAGATGAAATAATACAAAATAAAAAATACATGTAAACCTTCGTGCTTATAATTTGTACTAATAATTTGTTCTGATTTAATTATTTCATTGTTTTTAAGCCTTAAGCGTTAATCTTCAACTAACGTAGGATATTTATTTTTGTTTACAAACATAAACCAACAAAATAGAATTTTTCGTATGTTTGCTTATTTTTGTCTTTCTTCGAGCGGAACAAATGTAATAAAGTTAACATAATTTTTGTTGTGTGTGTTTGTGATCTTTTTACCATATACTGGTGCTTATGTAGTGGACAACTTCTGACAACATACAGATGACAACTCAAAATTACGGAAGTATGTCTAGACTTGCAATAAGAGTCATTATGTAATGGCAAGGACAGTCCATTATTTACACACAACTCTACTCAAAAGTAGATGGGATGTACAGCTGTAGCTTATTCAATGTGCACCTCTACGCATATTAGTGAAATCTGACTTGGGCACAGATTACTATAGACACACATCTGCAATAGCTAAAGCAGCACTTGGTTGCATGGTGATAACAACAAACACATCCCATCACAACAAACAACAGCGACCAACTTAACTAGAAATATTTTTTTTATTTTAGTAACAAGTCTATTGGGGTGTTTTCCTAGTAAATAGGGCCTAGGCATACCTTCCAAGTATACAAGAATAAAGAAGAGTTTTATTGGGCGTTCGCGCAGTGGAACGACTAAAAACTTTACAAAGACTAAAGTCACATGCATATGATCTGTGTAAATGTTGACTAACAAAATATTCGAGGATAAAGAATCTGTAGAATTGATGCGGATACGTTTACTTCATTTTTCTTGTAGATACTAATGAGGTCACTGATTGTTACTGGCCTAAATACAACAGTTGTCTTGTCACCTTTTGTTGTCCTGCCTTGAACTTTACGGTTTATTGACCTGTAATTGACCGTAACGTTTTATTGACATGTCCTCGACCTTCACATTTAATTGACCTGTATTCAACCTTCACATTTTATTGACCTATCTTTGACCTACACGTTTTACCGACCTGCCCTTGAACTTTACGGTTTATTGACATGTCCTTGACCTTCACGTTTTATTGACATGTTCTCGACCTTCACATTTTATTGACCTATCTTTGACTTTTACATTCTATTGACCTGTCCTTAACCTTCACGGTTTTTATTGACCTGCCCTCAACCTTCACATTCTATTGACCTGCCCTTGACCTTCACGTTTAATTGACCTGTCCTTGACCTTCACATTTTCTTGGCCTGCCTCCCACACGCCCTGAAGAGCGGCAGGGTGTAGAAGACGTCCCGGAAGCTTGAGCTCATGGTGAGGTAGACGAACATGTTGACGCTGGAATTGGCCGCCTGGAAGACGAAGGTGATGCCGGCCACTGAGAGGTGCACGTTGGACTGGCGCCCCACCACCGTGTACTGGGGGTCAAGGATCATCCAGAAATAATGCAGCACGGCCGGTACGGAGCTCACGATGTAGATAGACGACAGAGCCACGACAAGTTTGATCACTTTCATATCCTTAGCGCCAGTCGGGTCTTTTGATTTTTCCGAAACTTCCGGTTTTTGATTCACGGATCCGGTATCTTTTACAGAAATTGGATATTTCATTTCCGTAGATATGTTTGTATCTGGGAGTGGGGTCTTAACCGGGTCAAAATTTCTCGTAACTGTTTTCCGCCATTTTGATTTCCCGTGAAGTTTAATCGCCAGTACTGCAGTGCAGACGATGACTAGACCGAAGCTTGTGAAGGGAGAGAAGACGTTGTTGATGCTAAGAGCAACCCGTTTAATCTCATCCCGGTTGGCCCCGATCAGGCTGAGGGCAACCACGGTTTTGTTTTTGGCCACGTCGAACTTGCTGTCCAGCGCGGCCGTCCAGTAGATGGGCGCCACCCCAGCGATGACGCCCACGTAGATGCAGACGATGATGAAGAGGGAGCGCCCGTGGGTCAGGACGCTCTTGATCTTGAGGGGCATGGCCACACACAGGCAGCGTTCGACGGCGATGAAGGCGGTGATCCAACCGGTGATACGGGCAAAGGCCGTGTTGGGCCATCCTGTGGTCAGGTAAAACACCTGGGAGAGGTTCATTAGCTCATTAGTAGGTTGTATATGCATGCACTATTTATCTTTTAAAATAAGGTTATATATGCATAGACTATTCATGTTTTCAAATCTATATATATAATTCTCTTCTGGGATCAGTTAGAAAACAAGCTGCAAGCGCCTCCTTGCAGTCCCCTCTCTTTCTCTCTATCACTACCACCCACCCCACCCCAACATTGTCTGGTGAGCGGTGTTCACTCTAAATTTTTACAAAGCTAAATGTTTACAAATCGAAGAACCGTACAGCCGGGTTTCTATTAGGGGCAGATAATTTAGTTCGATTTTAAACTTACAGGAGGTAACTAAGAAATAACTAAGAGGAGGCTGCTTTCACGGGGGGGGGGGGGGGGGGGTGTAGGGTCGGGGTTAGGGGAAAGTGGGGGGGGGGGGGGGGGTTAGTGTTTTAAAGCAAATATTTTCAGTGGCATCATTGGTACTGTCGAATTTACAAATTATGAATTACTGAAAAGTAGAAAATAAAACAACTAAATAGCGGCGTATGATACGCTGCGGGTCGGCTCGTATTCATTAATACTTTTCCGTGCGGTTCAATTTTAGTCTTATGCACGCAATGTTCGTTTTATTAGCGTACGATTTACCACTCTCTTTAAGATTTTTATAGCAAATACTTTTTCAACGTGTTCATCAATGTTACGTGCAAACTTTTTAACGTGCTAAATAATGTAGCGCATTTATGAAACAAATTGTCTGAAAGTATCTACGGTTAAAGAACACTTTCATAAAACGGCTATCGCTGTCATAGGCAAGATTTTACAGAAAACTTTACAGCAGAAACATTAAGTGTTTGCTATTACTGTCATCAGAGGCGTAGCGAGGGGGGGGGGGGGGGGTGGGGGGACATATGTCCCCGGGCGCCGACGTTAGGGGGCGCCAAATTGGGTTGGAAAAAAAATTAAAGTTTGAGGGGGCGCAAATCGAAAGTTTGTCCCCGGGAGCCGGGAAGGGTCGCTACGCCTCTGACTCATAGAATTTACATTGTTTTTACAAACTGACCGTTAGTTTATTCATTTAAATTGGCTTTCCCGTCAGACTTCACGCTCGAGTAAATGTAAAACGTTAAGAGCATTAAGTTACTGCACTCACACTCACACACACACACACTTACGCACACTCACACAGACATACATACACAGTCATTCAGTCTCATACACACTAAATCTCTCACACTCAAACACACTCACACACAGCCTAACACAGACATACACAAACAATCACTCAGTCACACACACTAAGTCTCTCACACTCAAACACGCGCACATACTCAGTACAACATACGCACACACACTGGTACTCACGCCAATGGGGTCAAAGGGCACACTGGAGTCGATGAGCCAGGGGTTGTTGCCCACACACAGACATGCCAGAGATACGAGAGACAGCAGGTCTGAGACGGCCATCCCCATCAGGCTGATGTTGATGGTACGCTGGAAACCTTGTCTGCCCAGCACGATGATGGTGATGGTGTTGGTGAAGATCCCAAACAGAGAGATCAACTCGGACAGCACTACCACATTGACCACCGTGAAGACTGTCTCCGTCTGCTTGCTGAGCATCTGCTGAGGCCCCGGGGAGGGGGTGGTGGTGGTGGTGGTGGTGGTGACGATAATGATGGTCTGGTTCTCCATCATTCCCCTAGAGCTGTCACCTTTGCACCCTTGCTGTAGGAATTTTATCACACTTACAAATATCGGCGAATTTTTTTTATTTTTTATTTTGTCCTGTTCTTTGAAACACGGTAGATTTGGAATAAACCTAGAGAAGCACAAAACTGAAATAAACATCAAATGATCTTTTGAGATCAAGTTGCTGACAAAATTAATGCATCATGCAAGTCTAAAAATAGTATTGATAGACAACGAAAACAGTAACACTTGCGCACATGTGACATGTGTGATATAATGTTAACGACTTGTATATTATGTAAACTATGCATAAACATTATCATAATTGTTACACAACTACTACTTGTTAAAATTATAATTCCAATAAAAATCTAAGTCTCTTTTAAGGTTACAAACTTCATTTATCTAATTCTGCTTAAATATAATAGTCTGTTAAACTATAATTGTGTAATATTGGCCTACATGCTGTTATGTTTGTCTTGTATTATTCTCAGTCTAATTCGAATAAGAATGAATTTAATTTGTCGGTGTTGTTTGCAATCCTATCCTATAATTCAATAATTTAATTTTTTAAAAATTATTTTTAGACTTTTACTGTTTGAAAACAGTGTGTAATTACAGGTTTGGTTTTAAATCAGCCTTCTATAGTATAACTTTTCAAAGTGTCGGTCCACGGGGCAAGTGAAGAAGAGTTCCACTGTTTCTGTAACCTCGGCATGTGAAGGGATAGTGTTGCCAGCACTACGCCAAGCCGCCTTTACTTTCCGCAAATTTAGTTAGGTACTCATCAAAGCTGGGTAGACTCCGAGACGTTATACTGACTTAAACCCGGTATAGATTAACTACACATGACATCTGTACCCCAATACAATCTTAATCTAAGGTTTCATATTTTTTTCTCTACAATGTGTTTCCCTACCACCCAAGTCTCACTACCAAAACTTAAGTTCCCACGTATTCATTTGTTTCAATCTTTCAGACAAACTGTCTTTCTTTTTATATAAATGTTACCTAATCCACTATAAATCTAAACCAGAATGATGTTGAGCATAAGCCTAACTCAAGCACCACACAACTAACCTCAACCTTAGCCACAAACTACACCAAGTGTAGCTAGTAACACAAATCTTAACCTCAACCTACGCCAAATATAGTTAGTAGGTTACCACACAACTAACACCAACTTTAGCCAAAAAACCACGTCAAACGTAGTTAGTAGTACACAACACAACTAACTCCAACCTTAGCATCAACTTACGCCAAATGTAGTTAGCAGGTTAACACACAAAGAAAATAATTACAAAAATTTAACTGAAAAAAGTCGATGTCAGAATGACTTCAAGTCAACACTTTTAACGCTTCACTAATTAAGTTAATTATTTGTTGACGTGGCTTAAACCTAGCTTAAATAATTAGTTTTATCTTTGATGATTATTGACAATATCCAGAGAGCAAGACATCCGCGCACGACTGAATTCATAATACGGCTGAGTGATTTCAACTGGATAACATCTATACATCTTCATTATTCTTCATCCTGTACGATTTAATAAATAAATACCCTGCCTTTGCGTGGCGTTTCAGAACGATCAATTCATTAAACAACAGTATTAATTATTGTCTTTTGGCGTCTACGATGCATACATTTTCTCGCTGTAAAATAATTGTACCCAATTAAGCGTGTCGATGTCATTGCTAAGCTGAAGCACAAGCAGCAAGAAGGATGACATTGGTTTACCTTTGTTCTAATGTTGACTGTTTTCTTTCTATAATTTTTCTTCGTGCTAATTTCAGCGTCTCGCCTCAATGTTTTGAATAATTATTATGCAAATATTTCTTTTCTTTCCGTCGTAACGCTTTAAGGATTGTGAGGGGATAGGGGTTAAAATAATAATACCCCTAGACGAAGGCCGACCTATTTTTTTTAATACCATGTTTTCGTCAAACTTTTATTCTTTTTTGTATGGGTAGAAAGAACGTGTCATTTTCTTGTGTTTAGATTTGTTCAAACATTGATTGTTTTGAATCACAAAGCGGCCATTAAACTGCGCCACGGAAGATTGTTTTGCTCACCCTAAGTCTATAAATTACCGAAAACTTCTTACTCTGCAACCTGATTCCACCTTCAACCTGGTTTTTGCGACGTTTGAATTTCTGGTCTCTTCAAAAATAACTATAAGTTATAATGGAATCACTTTGTCAACTTCAAAAGTGTGCATTTGTTTTTCAACGTTGTGTAGGCTAAACAGTTTGACCGTGTTTCCAAGGTTACAAAATGATGTAACCAGAAAATATTTGCCATCTTTTCAATTTATCGACTTCAAAGTAGCTAGAACAATTTTGAAGTGTTTTTTTTTAATTTGTGTAGCCGTGTATATAAAGTGTGTTTTAATCAAGATTTGTGAAGCTGTAACTAATCCGTAGTCATGTATAGGGGACGTAATCCTAGATTTAAAGTTAGACATCGTTAGGGGACGCAATCCTAGAGTTAAAATTAGACTCATCACAGACTGTTAGCAAAGACTTACAATTAATACGATGTTTCAATGCATGCGTCAAAGTCACACTTGTGTTTTACTGTTTTATCACAAAACAGCTATGCCACTAAATCTGACATATTTATCGTGTCAATAAATACATATAAACACTACTTCACCTGCCTTATGTACCTCTTGGTCTGAGAGGTACTTCACATATTTTTTCATTGATGACCAAACCTTTTTTTCCGACAAACACCGAAACAAAATGAATCGGCTTAAAAACTTGATGTTGTGTTTCTGCAATCAACTCGACTTGTTATCTATCATCAAAATTATCATCATCATTATCATTTTTATCTAACAGCTGTAGAGATACGGGTCGTGCTTCAATAAAAACTATCAACATTGATGTTTAATTATAAACATTGGTGTTTAATTATCAACGTTAGTGTTTAGTTGTCAACATGGGTGTTTAATTATCAACATAGGTGTTTAATTATCAATATTGTTGTTTAATTATCAACGTTCGTGTGTAATTATCAATATTGTTGTTTAGTTATCAATATTGTTGTTTAATTATCAAAATATTGGTGTTTAATTGTAAATATTGATGTTTAATTATCAACATTGGTGTTTAATTATCAATATTAATGTTTAATTTGTTTATCAATTATATTTTAGTTCCTTTCACGACATGTGGTGAATAAATAGTATTTAAATTAGTTGCATCTTTCGCTGAGATCTACATAAAAATTTGATACTAGGCACCACATAACAACATTTATCCGCAGAATAGTTATATGTAACTAAAATGTTTTAGTTGTCCTGTATAACATGAGCAGTGTACCTTATTTTATATTTAAACCAAAAGCAATGATTACTGATGTATTAGCAACTTAATTAAAAGTTTAAAAAATTGGACATCGTTTTAGAATTTTAGAGCTATTTGTAGGCCTACACATTTTATTATGCCTGAGTTTTTTTTATCTATGTGTAAACTGTTGAATTAATTGTTGTTTTTTTTTGTTTTGTTGTTTGGAAGAGTTTTTTTCAGGCATCCCCCGAAGAGATGCCTGAAAGAAACTCAGTCTGATACAGCTCCCGTGGAGCCAGGATAAAACAGATACAGCTCCTGCACAGCTTCACCATACTGCTACCATACTTCTACAATACTGTTACCATACTTCTACCATACTTCTACCATACTGCTACCATACTGCTACCATACTGCTACCATACTGCTACCATATAGCTCTCATACTTCTAATTACATACAACTTCCATACGCTTCCAAAGTATCACCGCCGTACTGTATATATACTTCATGTAAAATAATACGTGCAATTAAACACATCTTTTTTATCCTTTACCTTTAGAGGTCATTTACTGTAACATGACCTTCGGAGCAATATTCTTGGCATTTAGAAACGAATTCCCTCTTTTTTTTTACTTTCTCGTATATACGAAGTATAGAGAAAGTCTTGTAATCGTGCAAAAAAAAAAAATCGAGATTTTTGTAAATCTTGACGTTTTAGGGCTCCCTGAGTCGGAAAAACAAAGTTTTGCAATCTTGTCCGTATTTTTGTGGATATGTGTGTCTGTGTGTGTGTGTGCGTAAACACGATAACTTGAGTACCGTTACAGCTAGGTTGATGAAATTTCTAATATAAGTATTATATCAAAATCGTAGATCCGTTTCAACTTTTGATCGACTTCCGATAACCGGACGTCTAACGTTTTCTACTTTGAATTTCTCAAAAGCCTATAACTTGAGTACTATTTCAGATAGATAAATGAAATTTAACATGTAAGTAAAAGTTCTAATTCTCTGCCTTCTATCAAATTTTGAGTAATTTCCGTCTATCGGAAGTAGTAATTTACGCTATTTACGATTTCTCAAAAACGCATGTGAATTTATAAAGTACTAATAATATCCCGCTCTATTAAACACATTTTATTTGGCGTTCACTTGGTGTGCAATTCTTTTTTTTTTATGAGATTCTATTCTATTATAAAAAGTTTAAGTAATTAAAAATGGATTAAAAATATTGTCTATGTCCCGAGTTGCCATCCCTCGTAGTGTTATACTAGAATATTCGAGAAAGTTTAGGGGAGATCACTCCCGGTTTATTTTTAACTGTTTTTAAATAAAACAACTAGATTCTAATCGCAAACCAACACAGGTTTTTATTTTTTTTTAAACTCGATAACATGTTAAAAACTATTTGAAAAAGATTCTAAAAATATGTAGGCCCTAGTGAAAATTTAAAATAAGATTTAAAAGGAACAAAACTTAAAAAATGAAAAAGTGCTTAGTGACATTAGCAGATACCTGACGAAACATTTGAGTTAGCCGTAGGTTTGCTAGGCTTTCTTGGACTGTTTGTGTAGATGTTTTGTACTAGTCTTTGTGCAGTGTGGTAGACAGACAGTGATCAGAGAGAATAAAAACGTTTTAAAATAAATTAGACGTAGCGAGTTCAAAAAATAATAAAAAGTGTACTAGAATCTGGGTAGAGTACTAGCTGTATGGCTGTGTGGGTGAGTACTAGCTGTATGGCTGTGTATGGTAAGTGATATAATGTATTGCTGTGTAGGGTTATACTTGGTGTATGGCTTTGTAAATTAGTTCTAGCTATAGATGTATGGCTGAGGAAGATGGTGTTAGCAGTGTAGCTGTATAGATACGTACTAGCTGTGGCTGTGAAGGTCAGCAATAGCTGTGGCTCTGAAGGTTAGTACTAGCCGTGGATTTGAAGGTTAGTACTTGCTATATGGCTGTAAAGGTAAGTACTAGCTGTAGTTGTAAACTCTATGACTCTTGGCAAATTGTACATGCGGGTTCAAAGTTCAAATAGCTGTTTACCTCCCTTTTTAAATCAACCGATAGCTTCTTTACGGGAGATAATCAAGTTTACTTATGGGGACATAATCAGCGTTGCATATCGTGGTTATCTTATCCTGGCCCCTTCCTCCTCCACTTTCTTAAATAAAACGCAACTTTCGTTTACAGGCCCGGTGTTACGGGGTTTGTAGGAATGTTGGTCAGGAGCACGTAACTCTCTTCGTGTAAACAAATACCGCTACGTGAGTTGTCCCCCTTTTATAGAAATATTTCAGATTTTATTCAGATATGAGCCACGTGTCTATATGGGTGACTGGTCTATAGGTGTCAGGGGTGGTAGGGCAGGGGGTGGGGGCAGTCACGTATTCATTGCTACATGGCTGATGTTTATAACGTTGAGATTTAATATTTGGAAAAAAATTAAGTCAGCGCAATGGAAAACACATTTTATGATTACCTAAGGCTTTATATTATAATTATAACTAAGACATTTAATTAAGTTTAAGTCCCTGGTCAGTTGAAGAAAAGAAGTTTCTAAAAGCATGATTATAAAAATCTCTGGAAACAGTTCGCGTTAAATTAAAAGTTACTAATTAATTTAAAAAAAAATTATTTCTATGTTTTAAATATGCTCATTTAGAATTAGAAGGTTCTAAGTTAAAAATAAAATAGAAAAATAAAAAATAAGAAACAACTAAGTATGGATGCGCTTAATCGTGCATGCGTAATCATTATATGTATTTTTAAAAGGGGCTTTTTTAGGGAGGTAATTCTTTTGAAATAAACTTTGCTCCAAAATTAGACTGACCTCCCCTTAACTGTTTTTTTTTTCTTTACTATCAGTTCTTAGAGTTGTTTGTTTACAAGTTTACGTGTTCTTAGATGTAAGAACTGTGTTTAGTCTCACATAGTTTTGGGGAGGGGGGGGGGTGGAAAGGGTCATCTAAAAATGGCGTCACATGTGGAAGTGGGGGGAGGTAAATAGGTTTTATGACTTTTGTTACGATGAACTAACTCCACGCCGGTAAAAAAAAAAAAATTTTGTCGTAATTTGAAATTTCGCTTTTAAATCACTGTTAACAGGACGATGATTTTGTTGGAGCTACGAAAGTTAGTGGGACTGGCGAAAGTTGTCTCACACTAGATGATTGTTGAGTTGCTTTGCGGTGTGACATATTGTGATGATGTGTGATGGCGTGGCGAGTTGGGGTAGAAAGTAGGTTACAATGTCACGACGTTATAGATGCTTTCCTTATCATTCGCCTCTCACGGCAGATGGTACAGTGACATATCGCACATCATCACAACCACATGACATAATCACAACTAAATGACATCATCACAATAACATGAACATAGATCGTCAGAGACAGATGTTTAGAAGGGTACGAGGTTAGGAAACATGACAAGACAGGAACAAGACAGATACAAGACAGGTACCCGATATGGAACAACACTACAAACAAGACACAGACCACGACAGTAACAAGAAAGTAAAGAGACAGAAACATCACAATACAGAAATAAGACAAGGAGCAAGACAAATAACAAGACAGGAACAAGCGTTAATAAGACAGATGTTACGAGACAGGTACAAGACAACAAAAACAAGACATTGGCTAGGCAGTATGTAAAGTAAACATGCGCATCATTATGTCGGGAATGTGTGTCGACAAAATTTGGTTAATATAAACATTTACAATAAGTGTTTTTGAAACATAGTACCACCTTTACTTTCTAAGCCTTTGGAGGATTATAAATGCTCCTATAGAAGTACTTGATACACTACTTTAGTTTAAATTTACAGTAATTTAAGTACTTGGAAATTGAGACTTTATTGTGTGAATTTGTTTTGTTTTTGATTTGCTACCCTTTTGTTCTGGATATGCAACCAGTTTTAGCTTGATTTTATTACAGATTTTGAGCGTACTTTGTTCCAAACTTTGAGCTTGATTTATTACAAATTTAGCGCTTGATTTGTAACAAGTTTTGAGCTTGATTAGTTACAAATTTATGAGCTTGATTTGTTACAAATTTTGAGCTTCATTTGTTACAAGTTTATCGGTGAATTCTTTTTCAAGAATATGAGTCTGGTTGCGTAATAATATCTTTAAAAATGTAACCACATTAACTCTTACTTCGCTTAAGGATTCGATCCCTCTAGAGCTACCAGTCATTACAATGATAAGCCAAACAATGATACTACATTTTAAAACATGTTTGACTTTAATGTTAATTCAATGTTCTCTATAATTTAAAATCTAAATAAAACAAACAAACCAAGCATAATTATGTTTGTCAAAAAATGCGTGTATTGAAATTTAATCTACATACAGCAATATTCAAGAGAATTTTGTCATAAAACTACCCATATGAATCAGGAATCTACCATAATTTTTCCCTCTATAAAACATACATTGACTTATGATACATAATAAAGATAACAAGCCTAGGAATATAATTTGCGAGATAGTTATTGTTCCTATTTAAATTATTCAGAAACAAAAGATTTCGTTTCTGAGAACTTATGAAGTGGCTACCCTTCTGTTCGTAATTAGTTGATAGTCACTAGATCATAACAGATCCCAAAGTAGCTAGTAAATCCCCAAACTTGGTAGAAAATAGACCCTACCATACCAGTAATGTCGATAGCCACTAAATCAAACGGTTGGTGCCCACTACAGTCCAATATGTCCTATTACATGGGTAGCCACCACATATACCCTTCGGCTACTGTTAAATCGGGTAGCCACCACATATAAACTATGGCTACAGTAAATCATGGTAGCCACTACATACAACATTCAGGCTACTTTGAACTCGGTAGCCCACACATCCCGACTATATCAAATTTTGACTAAAATACCAAATACTTACAATACATCATCAACTTTGCAATTCTAAAATAATTTAAAAAACAAAACACGACAGAAAATCAGTTTAAATAAATATGCATAAAGATATAACCATAGGATCCTTAACAGAAATGATTATTGGATATTTTAAATTTCACATTTTTCCTCTTTATACAGACAAAAAAATGCAGTGCACGAAACATCCGTGGTACGGCTTGTTGCTTTCTGAGGTAGTCACACTTGTAGACATAGTTTTCTGTTAGTTTCTTGTGGAGCATTTGTTGACGTAAATATATCAGCAGTTGTTTAATGCGCATGCGTCAGTTTTACAGATTGAGAAGTTGCAATCTGTGACAACATTTGTCAAAGTTTACGACATCAAGTGTTAAAGTTCATAATCCGATGTCACCGTTGCATAATATGACAGTCTATGCTAGCCGATTTTTTTTAAAAATAGACACTTTAGTATCGAAGTCAAGTATTGAGTTTTGGCAGTTTAACAAGTTCAGTGCAAGGTCACTCGTTGTTACAGTATTTGTGTCCAGCAGTCTCAAGGCCATACCCAAGAACCGCACGTGAGATAGCTTGACTCACAAAGGTGAGCACTTAATCCTGCTTGGTTGAACCAAGTTGAGTGACAGATAGGCGAAACAAAGACCACGGAGCACCTATTTATCCCAATAGTTTGAGAAAGCATGACGTGTGTGTGTGATGGATCCATATTTATCCACGTGATCCGACAATGATTCTTTGTTTTCTGAAGATAAATTCCATGTAGTCTTTATTTTTTTATTATTTCACAGTTTTTATTTCACAGTCTGGATAAATATCAAATAAAAACTATAAACCTTTACACACGAGTTCCAGTTTAAATCCATCGAGGTGTGTTGATAAGCATAGCAAGTGACATATCCCAATGTGTTGTCTTAAGGCGAGTTTCCACATACGTTGCTCAATGTTTTTGTGATATGACTTTCAAATATCAACCAGAGCTAGTGTGTAGGGTCAGAGGTCACGCGGGGTAGAGTCACGTGATCAGGTCACATCACTTACAGAGGTACACATCCTCCTCCTCCACACACTCCTTACACTTGAGGCTACAGCACCATATCACCTCACACTTACACGGCCGCTTGTACATACGTTTCTGTACATTATGTCCCCGCCCACAGCAGATTGACCCGCAGTTCTGTCCCTTGTTGCACAGACGCCCGTACGTCCCCGGGGAGTACCGGCTAGCCTTGCAGAAATCCGGGGAGTCGTCGATGTGGATTAGCTCCGTCAGCCCCACGGGGACGCTGAGGTTCTGCTGGGAGGTTTCCGGAGGGTGGGGGCGCTGCTTCATGAGCTGCGTCTCGGGGGCGTGAGGGCGCTGTTTCATGAGCTGCGTCTGGTCAGTGGTGGCGTCGTTGGTGGTGCCGATGACGCGGACAGACTTCTCGTACTTGTTTTTGAGCACCCGCCCCACCTCCTTGAAGGGCGCCAGTTGCTGCCAGCAAGTCTCCACCGTGCAGGATCCGGACAGGCCGTGGCACTTGCAGGTCTTGTTCACCAGTTCACGGACGATCTGGGGGAAATGGAAAGGTAAATTATAAGCAAGGTGGTTCTATGCCGTGGTTCAGGGATAGGGTTTGAGGGTGGGGTTTAAAACTGGGGTTATGGTAGGGTTGCAGGGTGGAATTTGAGCGTGGGTTACGGGTTGAGGCTTTAGGATGAGGTTTTAGAGTGGAGGTTCGGGGTGAGGTTTGAGGATGTTCAGTTTTTCGGGGTGGGATTCCAGAGTTTTAGTGCAGCATTAGGGGATTGTCATAATTTTTTTAAAAGGGGCTTTTAATTTTCTTCCTTCTATAATTATCGTTTATCTAGTGGAAATTTATATTCGAAATCAAGAAACCAGCATCTTTTTTTTAATTTCTTTAAGTATCAAATAAAAGTGTAAAAAATAAGGGCAATCAAGTTAGCTTCAACACGTTATTATTCATACACAGTAACGACCCATTCATAACAAACTCAGTGACAGTGTAACAGCAACAACACGACTACACAGTAGCGACTCGACATTCAAGGGACATCACTAAGAGATACAGAATAAAAGGGAAGTAACAATAAGTAACAAGATCACACTATCCCTTTACACGCCGAGTTTAATGAAACAAGTGAACTCTACTTCACCTGCCATATCAGGCGTCTGGCTTTGTTTGCAGTGGGGTTGTGATGAAGAGGCGCGCCTGATTGTATGTCCTAGACCTATTTCACACTATGAAGAGATAGAGTCGTCAGCACTATGCCCAGCCGCCTTTACTTTCCCAAACGTAAGTTAGGTATCCATCAGAGCTGGGTGGATTCAGGGACGTTTTACTGACTTGAACCCGTATTCAAGCTCAAACTTTCTAATTAGGACGCTCGATCGCTAGGCCACACCGCCTCCTCATCCCTCTCAACTCTTCACATCTACCTCGGTAATCTGACTGAATTACATATTATGGTAATTGACGATAACGAATGTCAGATTCCTGATTTGGACTTGTCTTACTCGGTTTAAGAGCAAACAACTCATAACACACGAATAGCAGCTAGCTAAACCGGATAGAAATATTTCAAGACCTACAGCCTCGGAAGAAAAAATAATAATCATTAAAAAAGTTTTAAAAAACCCACGTTTTCTGATTGAACTAAAAAGTAGAAAATAAATACTATACATACAATAATGCAAGCGATCACTCTACTATAAGCTATCAAAAACGTGGGTCGCCGAAGTAAAAGTTATATTACTATTGATTAGATAATACTATTGACTTTTATTAGGGAGCTTGTAGAGAGTCAACAGTATTAGAAACTGTAAGAAAATCACGGCGCCCCACGTTTTTGATAGCTTATAGTAGAGTGATCGCTTGCATTATTGTATGTATAGTATTTATTTTCTACTTTTTAGTTCAATCAGAAAACGTGGGTTTTTTAAAACTTTTTTAATGATTATTATTTTCTACTTTTTAGTCTTTGTCTGTTTGTTTGCATTAAAATCTTGCTATCGATTTTATCTTTTCACTTTTTTTTTGGGTAAACGAAGACAACTCGTAAAAAGACAACTCGTAAAAAGACAACTCGTAAAAAACATGTTGTTTGAATACGTTACTGACTAGAACACATAGATTTGAACCCGTGTCGAGTGGGATAGCAATCGTGTGCCCAACCACTCGACCATATCGTCTCCCCCAAACTGGCCTACCTCCTGTAAGTTTAAACTCGGTTCAAGCTAAATTCTCTGCCCCTAAGCCTGTGGCGACATGTGATCGTTCGCTTCACTGCGCGCGAGGTACGCGTCGCTGGTTTTTTTTCTAATGGCTAGCAGAGGAGAATTATATATATAGATTATATAGCGGTCTAAAATGCTCAATAAAATGTTTCCATTGATCAATTTAGTAATAATAACAATTGAATATTCAATGGTCATCCAAAAGAAAGCTTCCCTGAAAATTTCAGCGCGCTAGCTAACTGGGAAGTGCCAGAAATTTCGATCGCAAGATTTGATTGGAAAGACAAACAAACACACAAACAGAGAAAGCAAGTTAAAGAAAACGTGGGAAAAAACATCAATCCCCACCTATTCATATTCATTTATCAACAAATAACCGACTTTAAAAGATCGGACAAAACGTCCGTTTAAAAAAAATATCCTGGTCGTATATGATAGCAAAACACGGGCCTACACAACCCCACCCACCTCGCTATTGTGCCGCCCGCGTGCTTTGTCCTCCTATTAAATTCCGTTTAATCGGAATTCCACCTTCTCTAAAGAGATTATCCAAATTTAATCCGCTAGGCAGGGAACTTCTCAGGAATAAGTTGCACGGGCAAAAAGGCTTTATTTGAGCGCAGTGCGACCCGGGCGAAAGGGCTCCTATTCTCGTTGGCGCCGCGGTTGAAATAAACTGGCTCCATTGATGGGCCGGCGGGCCAACGGTGGGCCGGCGGGCCAAAGAAAACTTATTCGTGCTGGGGTAATAAGGGATTTATTTGATAAACCTACTGGTGTATTTGCTTAGCTGCAAGAGCTGAAGATTGCAGTTTGTGCGGTGACGTTCAGGTTGTTTGCGGTGATTTAATAAATCGCAAAGGTCTACCGCAAAGTTTGGATTTTTTTTTATTTCTTGCTTTAGCAAAGTGAACAAGTGCACATTGAGGAGAGACAACATTAAATGAAAACAGATAAAGATGGATGGTTAATTCATGTACTTTAATATAGATGGCCATTTATGGCGCGTAAAGATGGATAACACTTTGTTGGACCTAATAATGGATGGCCTTTTCCAACATTTAACGATGAACGGCCAATTTTTAAAAAATGGCCTCTAACTGTCCATAACAACGAATGGCCAATTGTTGAACATAATGGCGTTAGGCCATCTTTCATACGTAAAGATCTATAGCCGTCAACTTTAAATAATTTTAGAATAGAACATTGGATGATTGCGCATTGGAAATCCAAGCACATAGCCTGGGCAGTAAGTTGAGAAGAGCCAGATTTTGCCCATGTATCTGACCCCCCCCCCTCTCCACACAGCTGATGGACCCACGGGACAGGACGTTACCTGTACAGTTTGACATCAGCAGTGTCGCAGGAGCTACCAAAAGGAAACCAGAGTTGGTAATCCTATCGCCTAAGGGGCTCCACTCCTGATTTTATTTTGGCGGAGTTTACTCCCCTAGATGGGTTGCTGTCCCTAGCTGACTAGCCTCATCTGCCCGAACTCGAGACTTTCGGGTAAGCAACTTTACGCTTACCCACCCGACCACTCCGACAACTACATACACAATAATATTCGTGAATAAAAAGCTAATAAAATAGCGTACATCAAATGGGCTAGGCTTTCTTTGCGGCTTTACGCACACGTTTTTTTTTTGTTTTTATATTATGCGCAAACGGTAAACTGCGCAAACAGAACAATGCGCAAATGCAAAAATTATACTAATACACTTTAATCTTGTCGTATTCCGTGAAAAAATGATTTACTATGATACAATATACATGTGGTTATTCTTTGTTAACGTCTATAAATACTCGATTTAAGATGTATGCCATTACGCACTTTTTTGTGCGCAGTTTTCCATTGCGCATGTTTCCGGTCACCCTTATTGTCCCGCCTCCCTTCAGTAAATGTTGTTTCTTTACTTTGTTCGACATTTATTTTTCAAAAATAATTAGAATTTTATCGTGTGTGACCTGCACGTATTCGATTGCTTTAAAAATGATGATGACGTCATCATTTAATGTCACTTCAGAACATGTGCTTGGATACATTAATTACGTAAACGTCAATAGGAGTCTCAATACAGCAGGAATATTCTAAGAAAGAGACGTGGCTAGGGTAGAGCGAGGGGGCGGCCGCCCCGGGCGCCGACCATAGGTCTTTGTGATAAACAACATTCTTAGGATAAAAGACAGTCTTAGACCTAAAGACACCGTTAAAAGCATAGTATACCAGATATTATATCTTTCACCTTAGGCACATTCCTCAATATATATATATATATATATATATATATATATATATATATATATATATATATATATATATATATATATATATATATATATATCTTTGCAACCCCCCCCCCCCCTTCCTAATCTAGTAAGTAGGCTGTAGCCACTAATAGATAGAAATCAGAACCCTGTACTCCCAGAATAGAAGCCAGCTTTGTTAGCCATTAACGAACTCTCTGGGTTTCTAAGTCGAGTTTATTTATATACAACAAGTTTTTCATCTCCGTGGGTATTTGGTCATATGATCTGTGTGTGAATCAAATATTTACATTGGCGATCAAATACGATGTGTTACTAAATTTAGAAAGCTTTAAATTTGAAATGTAAATAAAGAAAAGATTGGAATGTGCTGGTATGAAACTCCTTACCTACTCTCTACACATAAATTTATATGAGCTGATTATACTAATTATAGCTATTCATTTGTTTAGCGCAGGGGTCTCCAAACTTTTCAGTCCGAGGGCCGCATTAACTATCAAATTTCAGTTCGGGGGCCAGTTTCTTCCAGGCATGTCTTTGATTTTTCTGGGCAAAGTTCCTCAGCCATCACCAACAAACGTTTTTTCAGTGGACAAAAAGATCTCCGCGGGCCGGATGAGAGGACATCGCGGGCCGCATCCGGCCCGCGGGCCGTAGTTTGGAGACCCCTGGTTTAGCGTGTTAGCTGTCTAAATATAACACAGTATATTTCCCATACGAAAGATACGCGATATCAATTGCATTAGTTATTTGTGTAAGACAGTCTTAATATAAATCTTATTTTAAATTTAACTTAATCCGAATCAATAACAATCGGATGTGTTAGAAATTCTAGACCTAGTTCTATGTATCAGGTTATCTTTTACACATCAATCCACCACACCCATACTACACACCAAAGCTACACACCAATGATGCAGACCAAAACTACATAACAATCCTACATATCAATCATGCACACCAATGCTACACAGCGATGATAAACCCCAATCCTAAACACCAGCTTTACACACCAAAGCTAAGAGTAAATGCTACACACGAATGCCACACACGAAATGTACACACCAATTCTACACACCATTTCTGCACAGCAGTGCTACACACCAACCCTGTACAACACCACAACACGATAGTGCTGCAAACAAACACAGCACACCTATCCTCCAATACAACTCTTCGCTCCCCTACACAGTCCCTCTACCCACCAACTAACACAATCACAACACCGATATTAAAAAACAACTTTAAACACTGAAACGTATCATACAACAAGTCTACACACTGAAACTGCGCATACAATATCCACATATATTTCTAACTATACTAGACCCACAACAATCTTCAAGGCTGTAACAAAAAAATTTAATTCATTAAAAACGCGAAACCTGCGCTTTCAAGGATGTTATTTTTAGTACTTGAAGGCTCTATTATCGCATAATTATAGAATGTAATCAACTTTATCGACATCATTAGCAACGCTAAAAAAAAGTAGATAAAATTGTTTAGTTCAGTTTCTTGCATGTAATTTTGTTTCAAGTCTTGTTTGGTACACTACGCTACTAAAGTACAATACTCTATTGGGTTCACATGCGTTAATTACGTAAAAGTACATTGTATTTATTTGAAATTTTGAATTATAAAAACTTAATAAACAACATTCGCGTTCGGTCGGATTACGTTGTATATAATGTAGGTATAACTGTCAGGTTCATTACATTCATTTTTAAAATGTGATATGTGGAGGGGGTGTAGTGCAGTAGTAGAGCAATGGATTGCTAATACTAGTCTCGAGTTTGACTTCTACTCGATAATCAGCAGAAAGTCCACGCAGCTCTGGAGGGTTCAGAACGAATGAATTCAGCGTCCTTGTCTTCATTAGGTTTGGAGGGTACCTGACTCTAGACTGGGGACCATACAATCCGTGCATGTGCACAGGAAAAATAACTCTTTTCAAATTGAATGCTCTAACCGTTAACAATCTTGAAATGCCATTAAATTTATATTTAAGTTCAGAAGCGTCCAAAAAAAATCAGACGTAAAATACTCGAAATTCAAAGCAACTCATGTTCAACCCCTATTGTAACGTTTTACGAAAATAATCTAAAAAATTATATAAACGTATGTATCTCAAAGTCGAAAATCTATTGATGTGAATTTATTAATTTTTAAATATTGTTTGGGATGGGGGTTAATAACCGGTATGATATATTTCGGTATTGTCTAACGAATATAAGACACCCCCCGCATTCACTAATGACCTGTAATTAACCAATCAAACTAATCAAGCCGAGCCTCACCTTGATGCCTGCCCGGCTGTTGTGTTCATCCACCCTAGCCCGGATGTCCTTCTCAAAGCCTTTCGCGCGCTTCAGAAACTTGTTGGTGAACTTTGACCCGAACCGGATGTTGTCACCACATCCGCCCCACAGCCATGTCTTCGTGTTCTCCAGTTGCTCCGACTCGTCGCACGAGCACCTGTCTAGACGGCCTTGTGCGCATGCTCGGGAAATCTCGTGCACTAGCCCCGCAGACGAGATGGCGTAAAGAAAGGCTGTCTCCTTCACGCCTGCAAGAAATAGAGTAGATGATTGATTAATTAATTAATTAATTAGAAATAGTAGAAACATTGTATTTAATTTATTTAAAGCTTGTATTTCGTTCTGTTTGCGGTAACTCTTGTTCAGATCTTCACACCGAGAACATAAGACATCCTGGGGGTGGGGGGGGGGGGGTCGTCGTGTACATAGGACATCATGGGGGGGGGGTGAGGGTTCAGATCTTCAGATCGAGAACATAAGACATCCTGGGGGTGGGGGGGGTCGTCGTGTACATAGGACATCCTGGGGGGGGGGGGCGTCGTGTACGTAGGACATCATGGGGGAAGGGCGTCGTGTACATAGGACATCCTGGGGGGGGGCGTCGTGTACATAGGACGTTCTGAGTCCACCCAGCTCCCCTCGCTGCCAGACTTACAGATCACACAACCCGTTGACATACCGAGGTCACAGAAACAGATAAGTTCTGCTTCACCTGGCCTAGTGACAGTTAAGGGTGAAAATGTATTTGTATTTACCTAATTCATCAACACAAACGTGAGTTCTTGTAAAGTTAATGACTAGAGTAATCGAAAGAGACGGGCTATAAAAACCAAGAACGAAAAGTAATGGGATGTTGTGTATTAATTGTTCAACTCATTTTAATCTGTTCTGTATATATAATTCTACAATAGCTCGCAATTAAAACTCCATTGGGTGATTCGCTCTGCATAAATCCAACCGTGTGCGGTCTTATTCTGTTTATGTTTTCTTGAATACAAAACGTGAGTCTGTGTACATTGCGTTGTGTGTCTAAACAAAGAGTCACAGTCATGTCTGACTTTAACTAATAGTCGTCGGAGATTTGTGAGGAATCCCACAGTCAAACTGAAGAATAGCAGACGTTTATTTTCCACAAAGGGCAGGTGTGTTCAGATGATGATACCTGGACAGCAGAAGGACAGCTATTATGACAGCTATCAGGACAGCTTTCAGTAGTTCTCATGACAAAATACGCGGTTTAAACCAGTCTACAATGGCTACACACACACATCGCCACTCAACTACACGCTACTAATACACGCACTTAATGATAACCACACACATCGTCACAAAAATGATGATAGCCACACACGACGCTAACCACCTGCACACAAGATGATAGCCACACACACACACACACACACACACGCACAAAGCTACACACACAGCCACACACATAGCCACACACACATAGCCACACACATAGCCACACAAATTATGGTAGCCACACACAATACACACACAATAAACACCTTTGAGAGACAGTAGACCACACAACACCCTAGAATACGTAGTTGGCCACATATAACCACACATCTATAGGGTAGCCTTATACAACCCCACATTATGCGGTTGTCAAACATCTACACATTTATATTGTAGCCTTATAGATCCCCACACTATACGGTAGCCAAACATCTACAAATATATATGGTAGCCAAGAACATCTCTTTAAAAAACAACATTCACAACATAAACAAGTCATTTAGTTGTAGCAAATGTCTGAAACTACTATGTTCAACAATCTAACTGAAAATATCGATATCCGTTAGAGAAACTAGTCGACATTTACAAAAAATATGAATGAAATCAATAAACAACTTAGTATTTAACGTATACCTGCCATATCTTTGGTTATTTTAGCTGTATGTCATGGCATTCAAAATTACTCGAATGATTGTCTACTTTGGACAAAAACACTTCTAGAATTGCAGGCGAGTTGAGCCTCAAGATGAGTGTACAATTGAATTAAGAAAAGAAAAAAAAAATGAAAGTACACGCATTTTTATAAAACATTTTTCTACAAAGTCAACATGACCATAGCCTAAAAGAATTCCTACAAAAATATATCACATAAACACCCCCATCCCCCCCCCCCCCCACACACACACACATATCGCACACACTATTAATAACTTTCACTCTTCGCCAAAGGGAGAGCAGTATGTATTTTATTTCGTTAACTGCGTGTTTCAACCCGTACGTCAAAACCATGTCAAAACAAGTACCTAAAACAGATACCTTGACTTGTTAGTCGAGTCAAACTTGACTTAAGGTAAACGTCTCATCCAGCCGCTATCTCTGTCGGTATTTTATAAGTAAAATTCTACTTTTGTCTCCATGTACAGTGAGGTACTGTTCTTCATTCGTCAGCCTCCACACATGCGTACAACATAGATAGAGGCTTGTACTGTATGCATACTTTTTAAATATCATATAGGTTGGTTCTTAGAAAATATCCACCTACTCTACTTTAAATATATATACACACACACACATATAGGCCTACACACACACACACACATATATATATATATATATATATATATATATATATATATATATATATATATATATATATATATATATATATATATATATATATATATATATATATATATATATATATATATATATATATATATATATATATAGGCAGAGGCGTCACGAGGCTGGGGCAGAGGCGTAGCGAGGGGGGGGGCGGGGGGGGGACATATGTCCCCGGGCGCCGACCTTAGGGGGGGCGCCAAATTGAAAGTTTGAGGGGGGGTGCAAATGAAAAGTTCGAGGGGGGGGGGTGCAAATCGAAAGTTTGAGGGGGGGTGCAAATGAAAAGTTCGAGGGGGGGGGGTGCAAATCGAAAGTTTGAGGGGGGGGGGGGGGGTGCAAATGAAAAGTTCGAGGGGGGGGTGCAAATCGAAAATTTGCTCCCGAGGGGGGCGCCAAATTGAAAGTATGTCCCCGGGCGCCGGGAAGGGTCGCTACGCCTCTGGGCTGGGGCGAGGGTGTGGACCGCACCGGGTGACATCATTTAGGCATAACACCAAGGCAAAACTGCAAATTGTATAGAAGAAAAATGTTTTTTACAGTTCAAATAATTATTTTTAAGTCCATTTGTCGAAGTATTTTCAATAAATGCTGTCAATCAACGAACGGGGAAAAGGTGACACCAAATGTAAAAAGGTACTATGAAAAAGATGCATTTTTCCATATGAAATAAAAGGTGGAATAGTGTACTGTTCGCACACATAAACACCATTATGCAAAACGTGAGGAGGGTGGGGTGTGACACCAATTGCAACTATATACATCTATATCTATAGCATGATATATTTTTTTTTCTTTTGGGGGGTGGGAGGTTGACACTATGAGGTGACACACAGTGTGACACCCGACCTAGCGACACAACTGTATATAGGGTATATATATATATATATATATATATATATATATATATAGAGAGAGAGAGAGAGAGAGAGTGTGAGAGTGAGAGAGAGAGAGAGAGAGAGAGGCAAGGGGGGGGGGGGGTGGAGAGAGCGAGAGATATCGTACATATCCAGTTAAGAAAAAATATATTTTTAATCAATTTGTTTTTGACTCTTAAGTCTTTAACACGTCGCGCTGATGGACATACAAACTCATGTTGTGTTTGACAAACTTCCAACCCTGTCCAGTATCCTCCTCCCAAAGGCACGCACCGGTCATTGAACTTTTAATTTGTAACCATCTCCGGCCACTTTGTGATCTCATTCTCATAAGACAAACGAGTTACGAGGAGCAGAGTTACTTCCCATTAGCCGCCTGACAGCCGTACAAACACTCTCCCTTGTACTACAAGCTGATGTGTCGGCTCATACAAGGGACATAACCTACTGCGGCGGAAATTGATGTGTGAAAAGGGGCGCAATCTTCAACAAATATATGGGTTGTGTGGATTTAAATAACGTTAATTGTTGTAGAAAGTAGTTTTAAGAGAAAGGTATTTCTAAATTCTAAGGTGATAATTAAGGTGAAGATTTAAGAAGTGTTAGCTTGACAGAAGATTAACTAAGCGCGAATAAATAAAAAGGGACGGAATGTTTTATTTATTTAATAGGCCCAGAAAATACAAATGACATTTGCTGTATATGTTTATGGTGGCATATAACATCCAAGTGGATGGACTGGCAGTCACGTAGAAAATTAATTAATTAAGTCCGTAATTAATTTCAAGTTACAGCTTCGAATTAATGGAATTTTATTATACTATGCAGTTTTTCAACACTTTTGTACACACTGAAGCTAGAAATATAGTCCGTCTATTATAGAAGATAACTTGGGATTACTTTAGACTTCTTGGGACTACTTATGTGCAATAATAATTTAACTGACGCTACGATTCACCTGGGTAATCAATTAAAAAAGAAGATCTCATTAAGTGAGTTGCATAGTAGTTGCACGATAGTTGCAGGATAGCTGCTTTGATAGTTGCATGATAGATGCATGATAGTTGCACGATGGCTTTGTATTATAGATGAACAGAAAGTCAGGTAGCACTTGATAAAAAGCTGACAACACTAAATTAGAGAGTCACACACCATTTAATGAGAGAGTCACACATCAGTTAACGAGAGAGTCACAAAATTGATCAGATAGACATAAAACATTTCATCACACTATGAGAGTCAGAAAAAGGTTGAAAAAAATTCACATAAACGTTCAGAGCCACACTAAAATCAATCACAGAGTCACAAAACATTAAATCACTTTACGAGAGTCAGACAACAGTTGATCAGGAAGTCACACAATTGATCAGAGTCACACTGAGCCCACGCGTCACCATAAAAAAGACTGGTGTTTATAGGCAGCTCAGCTTTGGACAACTATTCAACAAATGCATTGTCTGCACGACGGTGCTGCTAATCACGACTAATCACGATTAATCCGGCGCAGGATTAAGTTCCCAGTCTAGTGCATCCAGCGACAACTCTATAGAAACAAACGTGCTGCCTTGTTCGTAGATCTGCACGTCTTGGCTGTCGAGAGCAACGATCACGGCTAATCTCCAAAAAATGAAGTTTTAAGCCTGAAACTGCGCACCAAGACGAAGGACACTTGATCGGGGATTTCCGGTATGCTTCGGCGCAGCACCGTTCTTTTGCGCCCGAGCCAGTTGCCTCACAGCTAGTGTATGCCAGTCTAGCTACATCATCATGCTAGTGGGTGAGGGGTGGGGGGGGACTTAATGTTTATAGATACCCGGATCCTAACTCCAGCAATAACCCCAGCCACAGCCATAACTAAAAATCATATCCTTACAGAATATCCTTCGGCGCTAGCACTTTTAATTCTAATAGCAATAATTTGCTGTATTGATGATTTTTTATTGCTCCTTACCCAACCCCCCCCCCCCCCCCAAATCACATGCCAAAACAAGATATGATGAGTTCTGTTGAGGCAATTAAACTTTTAAAAAAAAAGTGGAGTTTCCTTGTTTTAGTGACCTCGGAATATGAACAATAGTATGGTCAGCATTAAGCACAGCCGCCTCTACCTTCCCTGCGTGAGACAGGTACCCAACACGACTGGGTGGACTCAGGGGGGGTTCTACAAACTCGAACCCAGGTTCAAACTGGAGGTTTTCGGGTTAGCATAAGCATGCCCTACCATCCGACCACGCCGTCCTATGAGGTATTAAGTTATGCTAGTTATAATGCTGACCACGCAATCTAGTTATATGTCGAGGTTACAGAAATAGTTGGGTTCTACTTCACGTGCCCAACGTATCGTCAGATCTGAGAAGGGGGATTTACTACCCACTTCATCACGATAGTCTACGCGACAAGCAAATAATTTTTTGAATACACCATTTCTAAAATCTGCAGTTTAACAATATTTTTATAAGTAAACAATACTACGTAGGTTATTCTCGTAGAGGAAGTTGATTAAAAATGTACATATAGAAAAAGATTTGCATCTTTTAAAATATAGTTTTAAATAACCATCACACCAAAGTGGAAAGAAATTTATTGCTAGCCTGAATCTTTAGTAATCGCTAATAATAGTAGCAGTGTCTTGGGCTCTCGAAAATGGCTTAGAATT